>NW_027152417.1:0-229532 GCF_040937935.1 Hyperolius riggenbachi | reverse complement strand
TTTGCAAATCGGAGTGATAGATTAGAATCGAGAGCCAACGGTAAGTTTTCTATGTTAAACCATTACACCATTGAAAAACTGGTTACGTTTGCAATCGAAAGAAAAATGACTATAGTTGAAGAGGTAATGGCCCCTAAACTATGTTCTGGGATGAAAGTTACAGCTTCAGTGAAATCCGTTTGCAAATCGGAGTGATAGATTAGAATCGAGAGCCAACGGTAAGTTTTCTATGTTAAACCATTACACCATTGAAAAACTGGTTACGTTTGCAATCGAAAGAAAAATGACTATAGTTGAAGAGGGAATGGCCCCTAAACTATGTTCTGGGATGAAAGTTACAGCTTCAGTGAAATCCGTTTGCAAATCGGAGTGATAGATTAGAATCGAGAGCCAACGGTAAGTTTTCTATGTTAAACCATTACACCATTGAAAAACTGGTTACGTTTGCAATCGAAAGAAAAATGACTATAGTTGAAGAGGTAATGGCCCCTAAACTATGTTCTGGGATGAAAGTTACAGCTTCAGTGAAATCCGTTTGCAAATCGGAGTGATAGATTAGAATCGAGAGCCAACGGTAAGTTTTCTATGTTAAACCATTACACCATTGAAAAACTGGTTACGTTTGCAATCGAAAGAAAAATGACTATAGTTGAAGAGGTAATGGCCCCTAAACTATGTTCTGGGATGAAAGTTACAGCTTCAGTGAAATCCGTTTGCAAATCGGAGTGATAGATTAGAATCGAGAGCCAACGGTAAGTTTTCTATGTTAAACCATTACACCATTGAAAAACTGGTTACGTTTGCAATCGAAAGAAAAATGACTATAGTTGAAGAGGTAATGGCCCCTAAACTATGTTCTGGGATGAAAGTTACAGCTTCAGTGAAATCCGTTTGCAAATCGGAGTGATAGATTAGAATCGAGAGCCAACGGTAAGTTTTCTATGTTAAACCATTACACCATTGAAAAACTGGTTACGTTTGCAATCGAAAGAAAAATGACTATAGTTGAAGAGGTAATGGCCCCTAAACTATGTTCTGGGATGAAAGTTACAGCTTCAGTGAAATCCGTTTGCAAATCTGAGTGATAGATTAGAATCGAGAGCCAACGGTAAGTTTTCTATGTTAAACCATTACACCATTGAAAAACTGGTTACGTTTGCAATCGAAAGAAAAATGACTATAGTTGAAGAGGTAATGGCCCCTAAACTATGTTCTGGGATGAAAGTTACAGCTTCAGTGAAATCCGTTTGCAAATCGGAGTGATAGATTAGAATCGAGAGCCAACGGTAAGTTTTCTGTGTTAAACCATTACACCATTGAAAAACTGGTTACGTTTGCAATCGAAAGAAAAATGACTATAGTTGAAGAGGTAATGGCCCCTAAACTATGTTCTGGGATGAAAGTTACAGCTTCAGTGAAATCCGTTTGCAAATCGGAGTGATAGATTAGAATCGAGAGCCAACGGTAAGTTTTCTGTGTTAAACCATTACACCATTGAAAAACTGGTTACGTTTGCAATCGAAAGAAAAATGACGGGGGGGCGCTAGTGAGGCGCTTACTGGAGAAGATGCACCTTCAGTGAGCTCCTGCTTCCCAGCTTGATTGCCTCAGCAATACTGCACCGATCGGGGCAAGACATATATCACCGGATACCTAAGGATCCCAGGAATGCTTGGATCCCCTCGACAATACCCCATCCGAAGCCGTTCTTCCAACAGACCTCTTCTTTCGCCGCTCAGCTTCAAGAGAAGATTCTCCAAGATGGCCGACAAGGCCCAGACAGAAGGAAAGGCTGTGAGCCCTGCTTCAGATGCCAGCTCCCATCCGGACAGCCCGCCTACCTCAGGTCCCTCTCAGAGGTCCGCACAGGCTCCCGCACCCATGGAGACCCCAAAACGAGCACTCCAAACCACTTCAAAGGCCTCGGTAAGTCAGACCGCGCGGGCGTCATTGCAGCCGAAAAATACGCATGCCGCATCAAAAAGCACGCCTGTCAATACAAAAGGTACGCATGCCTCCCATGCTAGTACGCATCCCGCCCATAAAGGTACGCATGGCGGACGTTGTGAAAATACGCATCAAAAGCATGAAAGTACGCATCCTGAGCATGAATGTACGCTTACCGAGCAAGCTGAAAATACGCATCATGACCATGATCATACGCATATGGGCCATGAAAATACGCATTCTCGGCCTGGAACCCCGAGCCCAACTCGAGCAGTCGCATTGCCACCGGCAATGTCCTCTGATCAATTAATGGCAATGATGCGGACTGTTTTCAAGCAAGAACTCCGAGGAGCAGTTGATGAGTTGTCACAGCAGATTGCTGATGTGGGTCACCGGGTCGATTTACTAGAACACCAATCAGATGAGATGGTCAAAGTTATTAACGAAGACAGGCTCAAAATAGATGAACATGACGAAAGACTGGAGGACGCTGAAGCCAAATTGGAGGACCTAGAAAACAGAAGTAGAAGGTCAAATGTGCGTTTGCGAGGACTACCTGAATCATTCACTGACCTGGAGGCAGTCGCAGCCAATCTGTTTGGAGCTCTCTTACCACAGCTTGACTCCTCACTACTTCGAGTTGTGCGCATACACCGGTCCCTAGTCAAGATGCGTAATCCAGATCTACCAAGAGACGTCATCGCGAAACTCTTTTCAGAGGATATTCGAGATAAGCTCCTTATCGCAGCTCGAGGCCTGTCACCTCTTCCGGATGTCCCAGCCTCGGTGCAAATCTTTGCAGACCTGGCCCCTACGACAATCCTTAAGAGACGTGAGATGAGACCTTATACCCTAGCCTTGCAACAAAAGGACATCCGCTATAAATGGGGTTTCCCCTTCATGATCTCTTTCAAGATCAACAATAGGGTCTTCACGTGCAAGAGGCCTGAGGAGGTCGAAAAAATTCTTACAGAGGCTGATATACCTTTTACTCTACCCTCTCCTCCGACTCAACAGCCTAAACCTAGACGTACGGGCCGGCCGGTCCAGTCCTGGACCACAGCACGAGGTTCCTCATCCTACCGCCCAAGAGCCCTCGACATGGAATCAGCCTGATGTCTTCTCAATCCTGATCTAAAAGGATATATCCTTTTCACGCCACTCCAGGAAATTCAGAGGACTAACCCCTTTATGATGTGGGTTGTTATTCTGTCGATATCGTTGGTCGGCAGACTCTACCTACCCACCTGAGACTTTATTGTTTCCTTAGATAGAAAGCCCCTTTATGATGTTGGGCTTGACACCTCAATCTTCGCTCTACCTCGGGCCACGGCATACGGATTAGGATGAATAGACTTCCTAGACTCTATCCGAACACAATTGCTATTGGTAATTCTTATTGTTATGTTTATAAAGTTGCCTAACTAATTGCCTTAGTAATATACAATAGATTTATATGCCCCGAAGCCTGGTGCTTAGACAGTTTAATTCTATGATATGTCTTATGGCTGATCAAGCTGGGACCACAGTTGTTGTCCCCCAATCACAGGATAATGTCTGGATTATGGACCACTCTGATAGCGTGGGCCTTTCTCCGGTCATTGTCTTTGCACACTTGTGCTAACCCCTCTCCCCCATACTGTAATCCCGTATCCACAGCCACATCCCTCCCCCAAAGAGTTGAGAACCGAGCTTCGCTTTGCTTTTGCAGCTGCTATCTGCCTGCCCTAATACCATACACCCTCACTATGCTGATCTCCCGTGATACACGCGCTAGCTATACTACCACGTGGATATATCACTATCCATGACGAGCACCAAACCCCTCAATATAATTTCCCACAACGTCAGAGGTCTTAACTCCCCCCAAAAGAGAAAGAAGGCAATTATGGAACTAGCGAGATCCTCTCCTGATGTGATTTGCATTCAGGAGACACATTTCACTGATAAGTCCCATCCAAAATTTTTCCACTCACAATACCAGAGAACATTTCTCTCTAATTATCACAAGAAACAAAGAGGTGTCCTAATTATGTTGGCTAATTCCTTCCCATTTGAATTATCGACACACTTGAAGGATGATGAGGGAACATATAACATCTTAATAGGCCAACACCAAGATAAAACTTTGTGCATTGTCAATATGTATGCCCCACCAGATAGATCCCTACTCACGGCTACTAAGCTATCCGACCTGTTGTTGACCCTACAATTTGACTCCCTTATTTGGGCAGGTGACTTCAACATGGCCCCCAATAATTCTTTGGATAGAACACACCCTGCCAGACCCTCAGATGCCAAGAAAATCACGCACTTCTTTGATAACCTGTTGAAATTGCATTCCCTGACGGACATGTGGAGGGAATACAATGGGGATAAGAAGGGATTCACTCACATGTCGGCACCGCACAATTCCTACGCAAGGATTGACCTGATTTTGGTCTCCTCGCATCTGGTCCCCTCGTTGATATACTCTAGGATACTTCTTTGCCCCTGGTCGGATCATGACCCAGTACTCGTTTCATTCCACTCCCTGACCCCCAGAACACAGAGATCACCTTGGCGATTGAATGAATCACTCCTGTATAATTCCGAGATTCATGAGAAAGTGGAATCTTCTTTGGATGACTACTTTCTTCATAATGCATCCGAAGAGATGTCCCCAGCCACAGTATGGTTAGCCCACAAAGCAGTGATTAGAGGTCGTCTCATTCAGCTTGCTTCTAAATTTAAGAGGGAAAGGAATGAGATTACATCTAACCTTGAATACAAAATACAGAAGCTCCACCTAGCCAATCAAACTAATCCAACCAGATACCTCTTTAAACAAATACAGGATCTCCAACTCCAGTTGGACATCATACTGAACTCTGAGGTGGAAAAGGCTCTACGATGGTCAGCTGCAATGGCATATGACCAGATCAACAAGCCCAAACGATGGCTGGCGTCTAAGCTAAGGGCCCAACAATCTATTAACCGGGTGGTGAAAATCAGGGATAAAAATGGGAGGATTACCTCTAGTCCTGACAAAATATACGAAACCTTTTCCGACTATTATAAAAATTTGTATTCAGATAGTACCCCAGACTCTTGCCCTCGCCAGAGACAGAACTATTTAGCAGACACCATTAGGAAAACTGTCACCGAAAACACTCTTGCTATGCTTAATGCCGATATCTCCCAGGAGGAATTACATAATGCAATAAAAAAATCGAAACGTGCAAAAGCTCCCGGACTGGATGGTCTGACGGCCCTCTACTATAAGAAGTATGAGACAACACTCTCACCTCACTTAATTAAATTCTACAACCATATCCTGAAAGGTAATATCCCCCCCTCTGAATTTCTATCTTCGGCCATTGTTGTAATCCCCAAACCCCAAAGAGACCCACTTCTCCCCAAGAACTACCGCCCTATCTCTCTGCTGGGAGTGGATTATAAGCTTTTGACTTCCATCCTAGCAGAAAGAATGAACAGAATTTTGCCAGCCCTTGTCAACAAGGACCAAGTTGGCTTCATACCCACAAGACAAGCCCCGGACAACATAAGGAAGATTGCCAACTTGCAGTATTTCTGCAAGCGGACGGCCACATGCATGGCCACTCTATCCTTGGATATGGAGAAGGCCTTTGACCTCATTAAGTGGCCATACATGCTGGCCGTCCTACGGCAATATGGAATCAAGGGAAACTATCTAAATGCAGTTACCGCATTGTACTCACTCCCCTCAGCTGCATTGAAAATGCCTGCTTCTTTGAGGACTACTTTCGCAATCCAAAGGGGCACCAGACAGGGATGTCCCCTCTCACCGGCAATTTTCGCATTAGTAATGGAACCCCTGGCAGAGAGAATAAGGAGGACACCTGAAATCTCGGGGGTCACTATTAAATCCAAGGAACATAAACTATCCCTATTTGCGGACGATATTCTCCTGACCCTAACCACACCACATATATCTATCCCAAAACTCCTGGAGGAGATAGAGCACTTTTCGTTGTTTTCTGGATTCAAGTTGAACCTAGACAAATCTGAAGTAATGATTTCCCACATGTCCCAATCCCTGGCCACGACACTAGCAAAATCTTTGGGCCTCACCTACCAACCCAAGTACATAAATTACCTGGGTATCAAACTAACTGTAGATCCGCAGAAACTGTACTCCAGTAACTTCCCACCCATGTACACTAAATTAGCAAAGGACCTGGAGACATGGACTGACTACCCCCTCTCCATGCTTGGGAGGGTGGCGGCGGTCAGGATGACTCTACTACCACGATTATTATATTTTTTTAGGACCATACCGATTTCTATCACTAAAGGTCCGATACAGCACCTACAAACATTGATCCAACGTTTTATATGGAGGAACAGGAAGGCCAGGATCAGGTACTTAACTCTAGCCAGACCCAGGGATCTTGGAGGTCTTAATGCTCCGATCCTCTTTAACTATTATAAAGCAGCAAGATTTACCCAGTTGGCCTGTGTCAATGCCCCTATCGAGACAGCTCCATTGTGGGTCGAAATTGAATCATCCCTAGTGGCCCCCTTCTCTATGGCAGGACTTATGTGGGCCCGCACCATACCCATCCAGAAAATTTCAAAAACCTCACCCATATCAGCATATGCCCTAAGCCTATGGTCTAGAACTAGGCATCTGTATACCTTGCAGTCACCCACCTCGCTCATGACCAACATACTAGGTAACCCTGATTTCCCCTTAGGCTTAAAGTCAACACAATATAAGTGGTGGATTCAAAATGGACTGACTAGAGTTGGCAAATTCCTACTAGCCTTCAAAATTTGCACACTAGATCATTTCCGTGAGAAATATAGGGTACCCAGAGAGGAGTGGCCCAGAATGACAGGGATATTTAACTATTTGGACACTTTGGACCGACAAAGGACGGTCCTCACCTATTCTCCATTCGAGATTAGATGCAAGAACCGACCGATCGATAAGGGCTTTATATCGGACACATATACCATACTCTCCCACCCAGCCCTGGATGGGAAAATCAAACCCCAGCTAGACTGGGAGAGAGATTGTGGGCTTGAACTAACTGAAGCCAAGTGGGCCCACTGCTCCACAATATTAACACGTGGATCCTTATTTTATTCATCTATAGAGACTTCCCTGAAACTGCTTCACAGAGTTTATCTAACTCCTTACAAATTGAACCTATTTAATCCTTCCTCAACGGATCTATGTTTTCGGAAGTGTAATCAAATTGGAGATCTGTGGCACACTTGGTGGGCCTGTCCCATAGCACAAAGATTTTGGAAAGCTATCTGGTCAAAGATCAAATTGATCACTAAACTTCAAACGGACCTCGATCCCTCTGTTATATTACTTGGAAATAGACCAGCTCCAATAAAATACCCCCTACATAAATTCATTCAATTTGTAATGGCTCAGGCCAAAAGACATTTAGCTCGCAATTGGAGAAATGAATCTCTGTCAGTTGAGGCAGTTTTCGGGGAACTCAACAACACTATGGCCTCGGAGCATATTCGGGCCAAGATCTTTGATACCCTGGATAACTTCTATAAAGTATGGGATCCATGGATTGACTGGCAAGAGAATCTCGGCCTTGCACATGTACTCCATGTCTTCTAACTCGCAGATTCACCTTTATTACCCCTTGATTTAGGCCTTTTTAAGATTTCCTTCCTCTGACGTTACAGGCGACAATGCTTGGGAGTATGTGATGGGAGGTAGTATTTCGGCTGTACTATCCTGGAAGTGAAGCCACTTCAGCTCAACTCATCTTCCCCCTCCCCCTTCCCTCTTCTAACCCTCATCTCCCCCTGGATGTCACCTAAGGCATGCTGTGGAATCCCCACTCTAGGTGCGTCCCTGTAACCCACTCCCCCCCCCATCCTAGCTTACCCTACTCTCTTCCCACCCCCTCCTCCATTCCTACCCCATTATATAATAAAGATAATATTAGTATTATACAATCAGTGTAATAGTATAATTACATATCTATGTTTCATGTTGATCTCCCTGATTGGTGACAACTTGCGCACATGATAAGCTTTTATTTGACTCTCCCCGCATGTGGGGAATATTTGCTCATATCTGTTTTGTCATGTGACTTTATTTCAATAAACACCCTTGAAACGAAAGAAAAATGACTATAGTTGAAGAGGTAATGGCCCCTAAACTATGTTCTGGGATGAAAGTTACAGCTTCAGTGAAATCCGTTTGCAAATCGGAGTGATAGATTAGAATCGAGAGCCAACGGTAAGTTTTCTGTGTTAAACCATTACACCATTGAAAAACTGGTTACGTTTGCAATCGAAAGAAAAATGACTATAGTTGAAGAGGTAATGGCCCCTAAACTATGTTCTGGGATGAAAGTTACAGCTTCAGTGAAATCCGTTTGCAAATCGGAGTGATAGATTAGAATCGAGAGCCAACGGTAAGTTTTCTGTGTTAAACCATTACACCATTGAAAAACTGGTTACGTTTGCAATCGAAAGAAAAATGACTATAGTTGAAGAGGTAATGGCCCCTAAACTATGTTCTGGGATGAAAGTTACAGCTTCAGTGAAATCCGTTTGCAAATCGGAGTGATAGATTAGAATCGAGAGCCAACGGTAAGTTTTCTATGTTAAACCATTACACCATTGAAAAACTGGTTACGTTTGCAATCGAAAGAAAAATGACTATAGTTGAAGAGGTAATGGCCCCTAAACTATGTTCTGGGATGAAAGTTACAGCTTCAGTGAAATCCGTTTGCAAATCGGAGTGATAGATTAGAATCGAGAGCCAACGGTAAGTTTTCTATGTTAAACCATTACACCATTGAAAAACTGGTTACGTTTGCAATCGAAAGAAAAATGACTATAGTTGAAGAGGTAATGGCCCCTAAACTATGTTCTGGGATGAAAGTTACAGCTTCAGTGAAATCCGTTTGCAAATCGGAGTGATAGATTAGAATCGAGAGCCAACGGTAAGTTTTCTATGTTAAACCATTACACCATTGAAAAACTGGTTACGTTTGCAATCGAAAGAAAAATGACTATAGTTGAAGAGGGAATGGCCCCTAAACTATGTTCTGGGATGAAAGTTACAGCTTCAGTGAAATCCGTTTGCAAATCGGAGTGATAGATTAGAATCGAGAGCCAACGGTAAGTTTTCTATGTTAAACCATTACACCATTGAAAAACTGGTTACGTTTGCAATCGAAAGAAAAATGACTATAGTTGAAGAGGTAATGGCCCCTAAACTATGTTCTGGGATGAAAGTTACAGCTTCAGTGAAATCCGTTTGCAAATCGGAGTGATAGATTAGAATCGAGAGCCAACGGTAAGTTTTCTATGTTAAACCATTACACCATTGAAAAACTGGTTACGTTTGCAATCGAAAGAAAAATGACTATAGTTGAAGAGGTAATGGCCCCTAAACTATGTTCTGGGATGAAAGTTACAGCTTCAGTGAAATCCGTTTGCAAATCGGAGTGATAGATTAGAATCGAGAGCCAACGGTAAGTTTTCTATGTTAAACCATTACACCATTGAAAAACTGGTTACGTTTGCAATCGAAAGAAAAATGACTATAGTTGAAGAGGTAATGGCCCCTAAACTATGTTCTGGGATGAAAGTTACAGCTTCAGTGAAATCCGTTTGCAAATCGGAGTGATAGATTAGAATCGAGAGCCAACGGTAAGTTTTCTGTGTTAAACCATTACACCATTGAAAAACTGGTTACGTTTGCAATCGAAAGAAAAATGACTATAGTTGAAGAGGTAATGGCCCCTAAACTATGTTCTGGGATGAAAGTTACAGCTTCAGTGAAATCCGTTTGCAAATCGGAGTGATAGATTAGAATCGAGAGCCAACGGTAAGTTTTCTGTGTTAAACCATTACACCATTGAAAAACTGGTTACGTTTGCAATCGAAAGAAAAATGACTATAGTTGAAGAGGTAATGGCCCCTAAACTATGTTCTGGGATGAAAGTTACAGCTTCAGTGAAATCCGTTTGCAAATCGGAGTGATAGATTAGAATCGAGAGCCAACGGTAAGTTTTCTGTGTTAAACCATTACACCATTGAAAAACTGGTTACGTTTGCAATCGAAAGAAAAATGACTATAGTTGAAGAGGTAATGGCCCCTAAACTATGTTCTGGGATGAAAGTTACAGCTTCAGTGAAATCCGTTTGCAAATCGGAGTGATAGATTAGAATCGAGAGCCAACGGTAAGTTTTCTATGTTAAACCATAACACCATTGAAAAACTGGTTACGTTTGCAATCGAAAGAAAAATGACTATAGTTGAAGAGGTAATGGCCCCTAAACTATGTTCTGGGATGAAAGTTACAGCTTCAGTGAAATCCGTTTGCAAATCGGAGTGATAGATTAGAATCGAGAGCCAACGGTAAGTTTTCTGTGTTAAACCATTACACCATTGAAAAACTGGTTACGTTTGCAATCGAAAGAAAAATGACTATAGTTGAAGAGGTAATGGCCCCTAAACTATGTTCTGGGATGAAAGTTACAGCTTCAGTGAAATCCGTTTGCAAATCGGAGTGATAGATTAGAATCGAGAGCCAACGGTAAGTTTTCTGTGTTAAACCATTACACCATTGAAAAACTGGTTACGTTTGCAATCGAAAGAAAAATGACTATAGTTGAAGAGGTAATGGCCCCTAAACTATGTTCTGGGATGAAAGTTACAGCTTCAGTGAAATCCGTTTGCAAATCGGAGTGATAGATTAGAATCGAGAGCCAACGGTAAGTTTTCTGTGTTAAACCATTACACCATTGAAAAACTGGTTACGTTTGCAATCGAAAGAAAAATGACTATAGTTGAAGAGGTAATGGCCCCTAAACTATGTTCTGGGATGAAAGTTACAGCTTCAGTGAAATCCGTTTGCAAATCGGAGTGATAGATTAGAATCGAGAGCCAACGGTAAGTTTTCTATGTTAAACCATTACACCATTGAAAAACTGGTTACGTTTGCAATCGAAAGAAAAATGACTATAGTTGAAGAGGTAATGGCCCCTAAACTATGTTCTGGGATGAAAGTTACAGCTTCAGTGAAATCCGTTTGCAAATCGGAGTGATAGATTAGAATCGAGAGCCAACGGTAAGTTTTCTATGTTAAACCATTACACCATTGAAAAACTGGTTACGTTTGCAATCGAAAGAAAAATGACTATAGTTGAAGAGGTAATGGCCCCTAAACTATGTTCTGGGATGAAAGTTACAGCTTCAGTGAAATCCGTTTGCAAATCGGAGTGATAGATTAGAATCGAGAGCCAACGGTAAGTTTTCTATGTTAAACCATTACACCATTGAAAAACTGGTTACGTTTGCAATCGAAAGAAAAATGACTATAGTTGAAGAGGGAATGGCCCCTAAACTATGTTCTGGGATGAAAGTTACAGCTTCAGTGAAATCCGTTTGCAAATCGGAGTGATAGATTAGAATCGAGAGCCAACGGTAAGTTTTCTATGTTAAACCATTACACCATTGAAAAACTGGTTACGTTTGCAATCGAAAGAAAAATGACTATAGTTGAAGAGGTAATGGCCCCTAAACTATGTTCTGGGATGAAAGTTACAGCTTCAGTGAAATCCGTTTGCAAATCGGAGTGATAGATTAGAATCGAGAGCCAACGGTAAGTTTTCTATGTTAAACCATTACACCATTGAAAAACTGGTTACGTTTGCAATCGAAAGAAAAATGACTATAGTTGAAGAGGTAACGGCCCCTAAACTATGTTCTGGGATGAAAGTTACAGCTTCAGTGAAATCCGTTTGCAAATCGGAGTGATAGATTAGAATCGAGAGCCAACGGTAAGTTTTCTATGTTAAACCATTACACCATTGAAAAACTGGTTACGTTTGCAATCG
Organism: Hyperolius riggenbachi; assembly: GCF_040937935.1. NCBI lineage: Eukaryota > Metazoa > Chordata > Amphibia > Anura > Hyperoliidae > Hyperolius > Hyperolius riggenbachi. Next base: position 217,721 of record NW_027152417.1, on the reverse strand, counting down.
AAAGAAAAATGACTATAGTTGAAGAGGTAATGGCCCCTAAACTATGTTCTGGGATGAAAGTTACAGCTTCAGTGAAATCCGTTTGCAAATCGGAGTGATAGATTAGAATCGAGAGCCAACGGTAAGTTTTCTATGTTAAACCATTACACCATTGAAAAACTGGTTACGTTTGCAATCGAAAGAAAAATGACTATAGTTGAAGAGGTAATGGCCCCTAAACTATGTTCTGGGATGAAAGTTACAGCTTCAGTGAAATCCGTTTGCAAATCTGAGTGATAGATTAGAATCGAGAGCCAACGGTAAGTTTTCTATGTTAAACCATTACACCATTGAAAAACTGGTTACGTTTGCAATCGAAAGAAAAATGACTATAGTTGAAGAGGTAATGGCCCCTAAACTATGTTCTGGGATGAAAGTTACAGCTTCAGTGAAATCCGTTTGCAAATCGGAGTGATAGATTAGAATCGAGAGCCAACGGTAAGTTTTCTGTGTTAAACCATTACACCATTGAAAAACTGGTTACGTTTGCAATCGAAAGAAAAATGACTATAGTTGAAGAGGTAATGGCCCCTAAACTATGTTCTGGGATGAAAGTTACAGCTTCAGTGAAATCCGTTTGCAAATCGGAGTGAAAGATTAGAATCGAGAGCCAACGGTAAGTTTTCTGTGTTAAACCATTACACCATTGAAAAACTGGTTACGTTTGCAATCGAAAGAAAAATGACTATAGTTGAAGAGGTAATGGCCCCTAAACTATGTTCTGGGATGAAAGTTACAGCTTCAGTGAAATCCGTTTGCAAATCGGAGTGATAGATTAGAATCGAGAGCCAACGGTAAGTTTTCTGTGTTAAACCATTACACCATTGAAAAACTGGTTACGTTTGCAATCGAAAGAAAAATGACTATAGTTGAAGAGGTAATGGCCCCTAAACTATGTTCTGGGATGAAAGTTACAGCTTCAGTGAAATCCGTTTGCAAATCGGAGTGATAGATTAGAATCGAGAGCCAACGGTAAGTTTTCTGTGTTAAACCATTACACCATTGAAAAACTGGTTACGTTTGCAATCGAAAGAAAAATGACTATAGTTGAAGAGGTAATGGCCCCTAAACTATGTTCTGGGATGAAAGTTACAGCTTCAGTGAAATCCGTTTGCAAATCGGAGTGATAGATTAGAATCGAGAGCCAACGGTAAGTTTTCTGTGTTAAACCATTACACCATTGAAAAACTGGTTACGTTTGCAATCGAAAGAAAAATGACTATAGTTGAAGAGGTAATGGCCCCTAAACTATGTTCTGGGATGAAAGTTACAGCTTCAGTGAAATCCGTTTGCAAATCGGAGTGATAGATTAGAATCGAGAGCCAACGGTAAGTTTTCTATGTTAAACCATTACACCATTGAAAAACTGGTTACGTTTGCAATCGAAAGAAAAATGACTATAGTTGAAGAGGTAATGGCCCCTAAACTATGTTCTGGGATGAAAGTTACAGCTTCAGTGAAATCCGTTTGCAAATCGGAGTGATAGATTAGAATCGAGAGCCAACGGTAAGTTTTCTATGTTAAACCATTACACCATTGAAAAACTGGTTACGTTTGCAATCGAAAGAAAAATGACTATAGTTGAAGAGGTAATGGCCCCTAAACTATGTTCTGGGATGAAAGTTACAGCTTCAGTGAAATCCGTTTGCAAATCGGAGTGATAGATTAGAATCGAGAGCCAACGGTAAGTTTTCTGTGTTAAACCATTACACCATTGAAAAACTGGTTACGTTTGCAATCGAAAGAAAAATGACTATAGTTGAAGAGGTAATGGCCCCTAAACTATGTTCTGGGATGAAAGTTACAGCTTCAGTGAAATCCGTTTGCAAATCGGAGTGATAGATTAGAATCGAGAGCCAACGGTAAGTTTTCTGTGTTAAACCATTACACCATGGAAAAACTGGTTACGTTTGCAATCGAAAGAAAAATGACTATAGTTGAAGAGGTAATGGCCCCTAAACTATGTTCTGGGATGAAAGTTACAGCTTCAGTGAAATCCGTTTGCAAATCGGAGTGATAGATTAGAATCGAGAGCCAACGGTAAGTTTTCTGTGTTAAACCATTACACCATTGAAAAACTGGTTACGTTTGCAATCGAAAGAAAAATGACTATAGTTGAAGAGGTAATGGCCCCTAAACTATGTTCTGGGATGAAAGTTACAGCTTCAGTGAAATCCGTTTGCAAATCGGAGTGATAGATTAGAATCGAGAGCCAACGGTAAGTTTTCTATGTTAAACCATTACACCATTGAAAAACTGGTTACGTTTGCAATCGAAAGAAAAATGACTATAGTTGAAGAGGTAATGGCCCCTAAACTATGTTCTGGGATGAAAGTTACAGCTTCAGTGAAATCCGTTTGCAAATCGGAGTGATAGATTAGAATCGAGAGCCAACGGTAAGTTTTCTATGTTAAACCATTACACCATTGAAAAACTGGTTACGTTTGCAATCGAAAGAAAAATGACTATAGTTGAAGAGGTAATGGCCCCTAAACTATGTTCTGGGATGAAAGTTACAGCTTCAGTGAAATCCGTTTGCAAATCGGAGTGATAGATTAGAATCGAGAGCCAACGGTAAGTTTTCTATGTTAAACCATTACACCATTGAAAAACTGGTTACGTTTGCAATCGAAAGAAAAATGACTATAGTTGAAGAGGTAATGGCCCCTAAACTATGTTCTGGGATGAAAGTTACAGCTTCAGTGAAATCCGTTTGCAAATCGGAGTGATAGATTAGAATCGAGAGCCAACGGTAAGTTTTCTGTGTTAAACCATTACACCATTGAAAAACTGGTTACGTTTGCAATCGAAAGAAAAATGACTATAGTTGAAGAGGTAATGGCCCCTAAACTATGTTCTGGGATGAAAGTTACAGCTTCAGTGAAATCCGTTTGCAAATCGGAGTGATAGATTAGAATCGAGAGCCAACGGTAAGTTTTCTGTGTTAAACCATTACACCATTGAAAAACTGGTTACGTTTGCAATCGAAAGAAAAATGACTATAGTTGAAGAGGTAATGGCCCCTAAACTATGTTCTGGGATGAAAGTTACAGCTTCAGTGAAATCCGTTTGCAAATCGGAGTGATAGATTAGAATCGAGAGCCAACGGTAAGTTTTCTGTGTTAAACCATTACACCATTGAAAAACTGGTTACGTTTGCAATCGAAAGAAAAATGACTATAGTTGAAGAGGTAATGGCCCCTAAACTATGTTCTGGGATGAAAGTTACAGCTTCAGTGAAATCCGTTTGCAAATCGGAGTGATAGATTAGAATCGAGAGCCAACGGTAAGTTTTCTATGTTAAACCATTACACCATTGAAAAACTGGTTACGTTTGCAATCGAAAGAAAAATGACTATAGTTGAAGAGGTAATGGCCCCTAAACTATGTTCTGGGATGAAAGTTACAGCTTCAGTGAAATCCGTTTGCAAATCGGAGTGATAGATTAGAATCGAGAGCCAACGGTAAGTTTTCTATGTTAAACCATTACACCATTGAAAAACTGGTTACGTTTGCAATCGAAAGAAAAATGACTATAGTTGAAGAGGTAATGGCCCCTAAACTATGTTCTGGGATGAAAGTTACAGCTTCAGTGAAATCCGTTTGCAAATCGGAGTGATAGATTAGAATCGAGAGCCAACGGTAAGTTTTCTATGTTAAACCATTACACCATTGAAAAACTGGTTACGTTTGCAATCGAAAGAAAAATGACTATAGTTGAAGAGGTAATGGCCCCTAAACTATGTTCTGGGATGAAAGTTACAGCTTCAGTGAAATCCGTTTGCAAATCGGAGTGATAGATTAGAATCGAGAGCCAACGGTAAGTTTTCTATGTTAAACCATTACACCATTGAAAAACTGGTTACGTTTGCAATCGAAAGAAAAATGACTATAGTTGAAGAGGTAATGGCCCCTAAACTATGTTCTGGGATAAAAGTTACAGCTTCAGTGAAATCCGTTTGCAAATCTGAGTGATAGATTAGAATCGAGAGCCAACGGTAAGTTTTCTATGTTAAACCATTACACAATTGAAAAACTGGTTACGTTTGCAATCGAAAGAAAAATGACTATAGTTGAAGAGGTAATGGCCCCTAAACTATGTTCTGGGATGAAAGTTACAGCTTCAGTGAAATCCGTTTGCAAATCGGAGTGATAGATTAGAATCGAGAGCCAACGGTAAGTTTTCTGTGTTAAACCATTACACCATTGAAAAACTGGTTACGTTTGCAATCGAAAGAAAAATGACTATAGTTGAAGAGGTAATGGCCCCTAAACTATGTTCTGGGATGAAAGTTACAGCTTCAGTGAAATCCGTTTGCAAATCGGAGTGATAGATTAGAATCGAGAGCCAACGGTAAGTTTTCTGTGTTAAACCATTACACCATTGAAAAACTGGTTACGTTTGCAATCGAAAGAAAAATGACTATAGTTGAAGAGGTAATGGCCCCTAAACTATGTTCTGGGATGAAAGTTACAGCTTCAGTGAAATCCGTTTGCAAATCGGAGTGATAGATTAGAATCGAGAGCCAACGGTAAGTTTTCTGTGTTAAACCATTACACCATTGAAAAACTGGTTACGTTTGCAATCGAAAGAAAAATGACTATAGTTGAAGAAGTAATGGCCCCTAAACTATGTTCTGGGATGAAAGTTACAGCTTCTGTGAAATCCGTTTGCAAATCGGAGTGATAGATTAGAATCGAGAGCCAACGGTAAGTTTTCTGTGTTAAACCATTACACCATTGAAAAACTGGTTACGTTTGCAATCGAAAGAAAAATGACTATAGTTGAAGAGGTAATGGCCCCTAAACTATGTTCTGGGATGAAAGTTACAGCTTCAGTGAAATCCGTTTGCAAATCGGAGTGATAGATTAGAATCGAGAGCCAACGGTAAGTTTTCTATGTTAAACCATTACACCATTGAAAAACTGGTTACGTTTGCAATCGAAAGAAAAATGACTATAGTTGAAGAGGTAATGGCCCCTAAACTATGTTCTGGGATGAAAGTTACAGCTTCAGTGAAATCCGTTTGCAAATCGGAGTGATAGATTAGAATCGAGAGCCAACGGTAAGTTTTCTATGTTAAACCATTACACCATTGAAAAACTGGTTACGTTTGCAATCGAAAGATAAATGACTATAGTTGAAGAGGTAATGGCCCCTAAACTATGTTCTGGGATGAAAGTTACAGCTTCAGTGAAATCCGTTTGCAAATCGGAGTGATAGATTAGAATCGAGAGCCAACGGTAAGTTTTCTATGTTAAACCATTACACCATTGAAAAACTGGTTACGTTTGCAATCGAAAGATAAATGACTATAGTTGAAGAGGTAATGGCCCCTAAACTATGTTCTGGGATGAAAGTTACAGCTTCAGTGAAATCCGTTTGCAAATCGGAGTGATAGATTAGAATCGAGAGCCAACGGTAAGTTTTCTGTGTTAAACCATTACACCATTGAAAAACTGGTTACGTTTGCAATCGAAAGAAAAATGACTATAGTTGAAGAGGTAATGGCCCCTAAACTATGTTCTGGGATGAAAGTTACAGCTTCAGTGAAATCCGTTTGCAAATCGGAGTGATAGATTAGAATCGAGAGCCAACGGTAAGTTTTCTGTGTTAAACCATTACACCATGGAAAAACTGGTTACGTTTGCAATCGAAAGAAAAATGACTATAGTTGAAGAGGTAATGGCCCCTAAACTATGTTCTGGGATGAAAGTTACAGCTTCAGTGAAATCCGTTTGCAAATCGGAGTGATAGATTAGAATCGAGAGCCAACGGTAAGTTTTCTATGTTAAACCATTACACCATTGAAAAACTGGTTACGTTTGCAATCGAAAGAAAAATGACTATAGTTGAAGAGGTAATGGCCCCTAAACTATGTTCTGGGATGAAAGTTACAGCTTCAGTGAAATCCGTTTGCAAATCGGAGTGATAGATTAGAATCGAGAGCCAACGGTAAGTTTTCTATGTTAAACCATTACACCATTGAAAAACTGGTTACGTTTGCAATCGAAAGAAAAATGACTATATTTGAAGAGGTAATGGCCCCTAAACTATGTTCTGGGATGAAAGTTACAGCTTCAGTGAAATCCGTTTGCAAATCGGAGTGATAGATTAGAATCGAGAGCCAACGGTAAGTTTTCTATGTTAAACCATTACACCATTGAAAAACTGGTTACGTTTGCAATCGAAAGAAAAATGACTATAGTTGAAGAGGTAATGGCCCCTAAACTATGTTCTGGGATGAAAGTTACAGCTTCAGTGAAATCCGTTTGCAAATCGGAGTGATAGATTAGAATCGAGAGCCAACGGTAAGTTTTCTATGTTAAACCATTACACCATTGAAAAACTGGTTACGTTTGCAATCGAAAGAAAAATGACTATAGTTGAAGAGGTAATGGCCCCTAAACTATGTTCTGGGATGAAAGTTACAGCTTCAGTGAAATCCGTTTGCAAATCGGAGTGATAGATTAGAATCGAGAGCCAACGGTAAGTTTTCTATGTTAAACCATTACACCATTGAAAAACTGGTTACGTTTGCAATCGAAAGAAAAATGACTATAGTTGAAGAGGTAATGGCCCCTAAACTATGTTCTGGGATGAAAGTTACAGCTTCAGTGAAATCCGTTTGCAAATCGGAGTGATAGATTAGAATCGAGAGCCAACGGTAAGTTTTCTATGTTAAACCATTACACCATTGAAAAACTGGTTACGTTTGCAATCGAAAGAAAAATGACTATAGTTGAAGAGGTAATGGCCCCTAAACTATGTTCTGGGATGAAAGTTACAGCTTCAGTGAAATCCGTTTGCAAATCGGAGTGATAGATTAGAATCGAGAGCCAACGGTAAGTTTTCTATGTTAAACCATTACACCATTGAAAAACTGGTTACGTTTGCAATCGAAAGAAAAATGACTATAGTTGAAGAGGGAATGGCCCCTAAACTATGTTCTGGGATGAAAGTTACAGCTTCAGTGAAATCCGTTTGCAAATCGGAGTGATAGATTAGAATCGAGAGCCAACGGTAAGTTTTCTATGTTAAACCATTACACCATTGAAAAACTGGTTACGTTTGCAATCGAAAGAAAAATGACTATAGTTGAAGAGGTAATGGCCCCTAAACTATGTTCTGGGATGAAAGTTACAGCTTCAGTGAAATCCGTTTGCAAATCGGAGTGATAGATTAGAATCGAGAGCCAACGGTAAGTTTTCTATGTTAAACCATTACACCATTGAAAAACTGGTTACGTTTGCAATCGAAAGAAAAATGACTATAGTTGAAGAGGTAATGGCCCCTAAACTATGTTCTGGGATGAAAGTTACAGCTTCAGTGAAATCCGTTTGCAAATCGGAGTGATAGATTAGAATCGAGAGCCAACGGTAAGTTTTCTGTGTTAAACCATTACACCATTGAAAAACTGGTTACGTTTGCAATCGAAAGAAAAATGACTATAGTTGAAGAGGTAATGGCCCCTAAACTATGTTCTGGGATGAAAGTTACAGCTTCAGTGAAATCCGTTTGCAAATCGGAGTGATAGATTAGAATTGAGAGCCAACGGTAAGTTTTCTATGTTAAACCATTACACCATTGAAAAACTGGTTACGTTTGCAATCGAAAGAAAAATGACTATAGTTGAAGAGGTAATGGCCCCTAAACTATGTTCTGGGATGAAAGTTACAGCTTCAGTGAAATCCGTTTGCAAATCGGAGTGATAGATTAGAATCGAGAGCCAACGGTAAGTTTTCTATGTTAAACCATTACACCATTGAAAAACTGGTTACGTTTGCAATCGAAAGAAAAATGACTATAGTTGAAGAGGTAATGGCCCCTAAACTATGTTCTGGGATGAAAGTTACAGCTTCAGTGAAATCCGTTTGCAAATCGGAGTGATAGATTAGAATCGAGAGCCAACGGTAAGTTTTCTATGTTAAACCATTACACCATTGAAAAACTGGTTACGTTTGCAATCGAAAGAAAAATGACTATAGTTGAAGAGGTAATGGCCCCTAAACTATGTTCTGGGATGAAAGTTACAGCTTCAGTGAAATCCGTTTGCAAATCGGAGTGATAGATTAGAATCGAGAGCCAACGGTAAGTTTTCTGTGTTAAACCATTACACCATTGAAAAACTGGTTACGTTTGCAATCGAAAGAAAAATGACTATAGTTGAAGAGGTAATGGCCCCTAAACTATGTTCTGGGATGAAAGTTACAGCTTCAGTAAAATCCGTTTGCAAATCGGAGTGATAGATTAGAATCGAGAGCCAACGGTAAGTTTTCTGTGTTAAACCATTACACCATTGAAAAACTGGTTACGTTTGCAATCGAAAGAAAAATGACTATAGTTGAAGAGGTAATGGCCCCTAAACTATGTTCTGGGATGAAAGTTACAGCTTCAGTGAAATCCGTTTGCAAATCGGAGTGATAGATTAGAATCGAGAGCCAACGGTAAGTTTTCTATGTTAAACCATTACACCATTGAAAAACTGGTTACGTTTGCAATCGAAAGAAAAATGACTATAGTTGAAGAGGTAATGGCCCCTAAACTATGTTCTGGGATGAAAGTTACAGCTTCAGTGAAATCCGTTTGCAAATCGGAGTGATAGATTAGAATCGAAAGCCAACGGTAAGTTTTCTATGTTAAACCATTACACGATTGAAAAACTGGTTACGTTTGCAATCGAAAGAAAAATGACTATAGTTGAAGAGGTAATGGCCCCTAAACTATGTTCTGGGATGAAAGTTACAGCTTCAGTGAAATCCGTTTGCAAATCGGAGTGATAGATTAGAATCGAGAGCCAACGGTAAGTTTTCTATGTTAAACCATTACACCATTGAAAAACTGGTTACGTTTGCAATCGAAAGAAAAATGACTATAGTTGAAGAGGTAATGGCCCCTAAACTATGTTCTGGGATGAAAGTTACAGCTTCAGTGAAATCCGTTTGCAAATCGGAGTGATAGATTAGAATCGAGAGCCAACGGTAAGTTTTCTATGTTAAACCATTACACCATTGAAAAACTGGTTACGTTTGCAATCGAAAGAAAAATGACTATAGTTGAAGAGGTAATGGCCCCTAAACTATGTTCTGGGATGAAAGTTACAGCTTCAGTGAAATCCGTTTGCAAATCGGAGTGATAGATTAGAATCGAGAGCCAACGGTAAGTTTTCTATGTTAAACCATTACACCATTGAAAAACTGGTTACGTTTGCAATCGAAAGAAAAATGACTATAGTTGAAGAGGTAATGGCCCCTAAACTATGTTCTGGGATGAAAGTTACAGCTTCAGTGAAATCCGTTTGCAAATCGGAGTGATAGATTAGAATCGAGAGCCAACGGTAAGTTTTCTATGTTAAACCATTACACCATTGAAAAACTGGTTACGTTTGCAATCGAAAGAAAAATGACTGGGGGGGCGCTAGTGAGGCTCTGCTGAGAAGGATGCATCTCTGCTGAGCTCCTTCTTCTACACCTGAATGCCACCTTTCTAGAGCGATTTTTTGGACCAGAACTGCACCATCCGAGGGCTGAAGACTCCAGGTATGCTTGGGTCCCCCCGTGAGTACCCCATTAGAAGCAGATCCACCTCTAGACCCCTTCTTTCTCCTCTTCGTTTCCAAAGGAGATTCTCCAAAATGGCCGACAGGGCCTTGCAGGCAAGGAGACCAGATCTCTCCCAGAGCGGTGCCCCCTCTCAACCAGCCAGCCCACCCACATCAGGACCTTCCTGGGAGGGAGGCCACCCCCCGACGGCCCCTCAGACTCCAAAACGAGCGTTCGGGGCCCCAGGGGAGCATACACCACCGGGGGCCTCCACCGCGACCTATGCGTCAAAAAATACGCATGACAGGCATGACGGGCATGAACGTACGCATGACTCTGATGGGCCTCCGCATAGCCATGCGTCAAAAAATACGCATGAAAAGCATGACCGTACGCATGACGCTGATGGGTCTCCGCATAGCCAGCATAGCAGTACGCATGCGGAAGCGGCCGAAAATACGCGTGGAGAGGGGGCTCATGCCATAACACTCCCCCAGACACTGTCAACTGCAGATTTAATGTCTATGATGCGAAGTGTCTTTAAAGAGGAACTGCATAACGCCGTACAAGAACTGTCACATCAGATTAACGATATTGGGCAGAGGGTGGACGTCTTGGAAACGCAATCTGATACAATTGTTGCAGCGATCAACGAGGACAGAGTGCAGCTAGACATACATGATGATAGACTGGACCAGGCTGAGGCTAAACTCGAAGACCTAGAAAACAGAAGTAGACGGGCTAATGTTCGTATCAGAGGACTACCTGAAGCATTCTTGGACCTGGAGCCGGTCGCTACCAATCTGTTTGGATCACTCCTACCACAAGTGGATGCCTCCCTGCTGAGGGTGGTCCGCATCCACCGTGCATTGGCAAAACCTTGCAACCCTGAGCTTCCTAGGGATATTATAGCTAAGCTAGCTTCAGAAGACGCAAGAGATAAGATCCTACTTGCAGCACGCGACTTGACGGCACTACCCGGGGTACCTGCTTCTGTCCAAATATTTGCGGATCTTGCCCCAATAACTATACTCCGTAGGAGAGAAATGAGACCGTACACGTTGGCATTGCAACAAAAATCGATCCGCTACCGCTGGAACTTCCCCTTCATGCTCACCTTTAAAATTAACAATAAGATATACAATTGCAAACGTCCAGAAGATGCGGCCAGGGCCCTTAGAGAAGCTGCTATCCCCTTCACCATCCCAACTACCTCCCAGCAACCACCTCAGCCACAACGTGCTGGGGGACTGAGGGAGAACTGGTCGTCGGTGAGGGGTTCCACTTTCAGACCACGAGCGCTGGATATGAATACCACCTGAATATCTTCCCTCCTTTTGCTTTAGTCACTGTAGTCCACACTCCGATCTCGGGCAATCTCTACTGTTTCCTACTATGTAACAAGGAGCACTCCTCCCCTTTATGATGAGGGAGGAATGCATCACATTGAACTTTTTTCCAGAGTTGTAAGAGAGAGCCCCTAAACTTAGGCGGGTATTTGCACAAGGTTGTCCCCTTTATGATGTGGGATACTGAAGAATTATTCTTTCAAGTTACTGGAAGGATGTCCCCTTTATGATGTGGGATAATGAAGAATTATTCTTTCAAGTTACTGTAAGGTTGTCCCCTTTATGATGCGGGATAATGAAGAATTATTCTTTCAAGTTATTGGACTTCATTGCAGATACCTGGGATTTATGGCGGCTCTACGAGAGGACCTCCGATGATCGAGAATTGGACCGCCCTGCGAATCGGTTATATTCTTTATAGAGTTTGTTATCAATAGGTTTATATGCTTTTATCTTCCAGGTTATCTTCTCTGATCTTATTGATCACCAGCCACATAACTTTTGATTTGGTTTACAATATTCAGACTTAGACCTCAAGGAATAGACTTTAACCGAGAAGCATATTCTGGTCTCTTAGTAAGTAATATATGGTGGCTCAGGTGTAGATCACTGTTGCTGTCCCCCCTATAAAAGATGGCGCCTGGGGCCGGGTCCCTGCTTATAGCGGAGGCCCTGCTCCAACCCCCATCATTGCACCTTTGTGCATTTTCAGTGATTTTAGCTTATACTGCGTGTTTAACTATTTTCCCCCATAGCCGAGCTGAGAAACAATTTATAGTTGAGATTCCTGAGAGTGAAATGCCCACGCTTTGTTTGTTAGGACTGTTAAGCCCCATGGCACATGCTTCAGGTAAAAAACTAGAGCAGGTTCTCTTTACTACCCACCATGACTGGTAAACCCTTTAATATCGTATCCCATAATGTGAGAGGATTGAATTCTCCACAGAAGAGGAAGAAGGCAATCACAGAGTTGGTTAGGTCTAGCCCAGACGTGATATGCCTACAAGAGACTCATTTCACAGAAGTATCTCACCCAAAATTTCTCCACCAACGATACAAGAGGGTTTACCACTCTCACTATAAAAAGAAAAAAAGAGGGGTAGCTATTCTCCTGTCTGACTCCTTCCCATTTGAGTTAAATAACTTTATACATGACGCTGAAGGGACTTATTGTATTATAGTAGGTAGCTACCTTGGTAAGATATTATGTATAGTAAATATGTATGCTCCTCCCGAAACAAACTTTTGTACCATTAACAAAGTGTCAGAAGCCATCCTGGCTTTGAAATTTGATATGATCATTTGGGCGGGAGATTTTAATCTCACTCCCAATGATAACTTGGACAGGACGCATCTCCAGAGACCCTCGTTAGCTAAAAAATCCAAACAATTATTTGATGACCTCTTTAAAACTCACTCACTCATTGATACCTGGAGAGTATATAATGGAAGCAAACGTGGATACACCTACATGTCTGCCCCCCACAACTCCTATTCCAGGATAGACCTTATATTGATCTCAATGTCGTGTGCCTCCTCCTTGGTTTACGCCAGAAATCTGCTCTGCCCCTGGTCGGACCACGACCCTGTGCTTGTCTCCCTGAACTCCTTGGCCCCCAGGACTCAGAGAGCGCCGTGGCGCTTGAATGAGTCCCTGTTGCTTAATCCAGAAATATTCGAGGCAATAGAATCTCAGATGACTGAGTATTTTCATATTAACGATAATAGTGACACTTCTCCGGCTACAATATGGTTGGCGCATAAATCAGTAATTAGAGGAAAGATTATACAACTGGCTTCAAAGTTTAAGAGAGAGAGAAATAAAATCATTTCTGATTTAGAATACAAATTACAAAAATTACATTTGGCCAACCAGTTGCACCCGTCAAGGTTCCTTTTGAAACAAATTCAAGACTTACAACTGCAGATAGACACCATACTTGACTCTGAAACGGAAAAAGCTTTGCGCTGGTCCACAGCTGTGGCTTATGACCAGATTAATAAGCCAAAGAGATGGCTAGCAGCGAAACTTAGAGCACAACAAACAATTAACAGGGTGCTCAGGATCAGGGATAGAGATGGGAAGGTTACCTCGGATCCTGATAGGATCTATGATATCTTCTCTGAATATTATAAAACATTATATAGCGACTCCGATCCCAATTCACACTCTGCTCAGAGAAGGGATTTTTTAGAGGGAACAGTGAAGAAGACTCTGACGGCGGACACAGTGGATTCCCTTAACGCTGGGGTGACACAGGAGGAGGTACACGAAGCAATAAAAAAACTTAAGAGATCCAAGGCACCTGGACCTGATGGCTTCACGGCCCTATATTATAAAAAATATGAGGCCATCCTTACCCCTTACCTAATTAAATTCTATAATTACTTACTGAAGGGCAACATCCCCCCGAAGGAGTTCCTATCCTCACTAGTAGTGGTCATCCCCAAACACCAGAGAGACCTACTGCTCACCAAAAATTATCGACCGATCTCTCTATTGGGGGTCGATTACAAGCTTTTTACCTCTATATTAGCTGCCAGACTAAATAAGATTTTACCAGCCTTGATACATCGAGACCAGGTGGGATTTGTTCCGAAAAGATAGGCCCCAGATAACATACGAAAAGTGCTGAACCTGCAGCATTACTGTAGGCGGACCGCCACATGTATGGCCATTCTCTCTTTGGATATGGAAAAGGCTTTTGACCTAATCAAGTGGCCATACATGGAGGCGGTTCTTGTAAAATATGGATTTAGGGGTGATTTCCTTAAAGCTATATCAGCACTGTACTCGTTTCCATCCGCTTCCCTAAAGATGCCTGCATCCAACAGGAAATCGTTTATAATACAAAGGGGCACAAGGCAAGGTTGCCCATTGTCACCGGCAATATTTGCACTGATCATGGAGCCCTTGGCTGAAAGGATCCGCAACATCCCTGAGATCTCGGGAGTTACAATTGCTTCTAGGGAGTATAAAATGTCCTTGTTCGCGGATGATATCCTCTTGACTTTAACATCTCCCGATATTTCTATACCTAAATTACTTGCGGAAATTAAACAATTTTCCCCCTTCTCTGGATTCAGGCTTAACTTGGAGAAGTCGGAGGTAATGATATCACACATACCCAAGGCACAGGCCCAGCGCCTGGCGGAATCCTGTGGCCTCCAACACTCACCCAAATTTATCCAATACTTAGGAGTAAAACTTACAAACGACCCACTAAAATTGTATGACTACAATTTTCCGCCACTCTATAGGAGATTTATTCGAGACCTAGATATTTGGAATAGTTACCCTCTGTCCATGTTAGGCAGAGTCTCGGCGGTTCGGATGACGCTACTCCCCAGACTTCTATATTTGTTCAGGTCACTACCTATAGCTGTCAAGAAAGGCCCAATACAACATCTGCAAACCCTTATCCAGAGATTTATCTGGAGGAAGAGGAAGGCCCGGATCAAATATATAACGTTAGCTAGACCCAGAGATTTAGGAGGTTTAAATGCTCCCCTTTTGTTTAAGTATTACCAGGCTGCCCAATTATCCCAATTGGCAACTTCAAATGCTGGCCCTGATGTTGTCCCGCTATGGGTTGAGATAGAGTCAAAGCTTATGGCCCCCCTGTCATTAGACGGTGCTATGTGGGCTAGGCGTATTCCTATAGCTAAAATCAGGAAACTATCCCCGGTGTCTGCCCATTCTCTGAGCGTATGGTCCAGATTGCGATTTGTTTATTCTCTACAATCTACCGTCTCCTGTATGACAAGAATCCTACGGAACCCAGATTTTCCGGGTGGCCAAAAGACCCCCCATTTTAAATGGTGGATTCAAAAGGGTCTGCTCACTGTAGGTAAATTTATTTCTGCCTTCAAAATACAAACCCCAACACATTTTATCAAATCATTTGGTGTTCCTAGAGAGGAATGGGAAAGATTAGATATGATTTTTAAATTTCTATCTGCATTGGACCCTAACAAAGAAATGCTTACATATTCTCCTTTCGAGGTTAGGTGTAGAAATGGACCAATGGAAAGGGGATTTATCTCAGAAATATACTCTATCCTCTCATACCCTGTGGTAGATGGTAAGATCAAGGCCCAGTTAGACTGGGAACGGGATACAGGTCTTGAGCTTTCCGATAGCAAGTGGGCACACTGTTGCACCTCCCTAACCAGGGGCTCTCTCTTCTTCTCCTCCATTGAGACTTCATTAAAATTGTTACACAGAGTTTATCAGACCCCGGCTAAACTACATTTATACGACCGTACAAATTCCTCTGATTGTTTTAGGGGTTGCACAACCCGGGGAGACATGTGGCATATTTGGTGGGAGTGTCCGAAGGCCCAGACTTTTTGGATAAATATATGGAATAATACTAAATTGATTTTAAACTTACAGAACGATATTGACCCTTCAGTCATGTTGCTGGGTAATAGGCCGTCCCCACTAAAGCATGCCACTCATAAACTCATTCAATACATTATGGCGCATGCCAGACGACATTTGGCTGCTCAATGGAGGAAGGAAACTCTTATACCTGATGAAGTGTTTCGAAGCCTCAATTCTACCATGTCCTCGGAGCACATTAGGGCCAAACTTTTTGATAATTTGGACAACTTCTTTAAGGTCTGGGATCCCTGGATAACATGGCAGGAAAATGTGGGACTCTCTCACATATTACATGCCTTCTGAGAATGTATCTTATTCAGGATGTATTATTGGATGTATGGAGAATTCCCTAAGGTGCCATGGGGCGTCCCTTTCGTACTGTTTAATCTTTGTTTGCTTAAATGTGTGGACATAACTGTTCTCTCAGGACATGAATCAATGTTATTTTACACTGAACTCAGCTCTTAGTCTTTTGGCTATGTGTACGCTACCCATCTTTCCCCTACCCCCCCTTCTGCCTTTCCCTGTCCTTCCCACTGGACTTCACCATAGGCATGCTGTGGAACAACCACTCATGGTGATTTCTTTCACCCCAACTCCCTCTGTTACCTACCTTGTACCTATCTTTCCCTCTCATGTCCCTTTCTTAAGGGTCAGACTAGGCCCTGAAAAACAAAAAAAAAGTATGAAGCTCGAGCTATATATGGTCACTTTTTGAGGTTGTTATGTGTTTCCAATTTGTAATTTCAGACCATATCATTTATTTTTCAACGTTTAAAGTTTATATGTGATAATCCCCACATGTGGGGAATATGTGATTTTATCCCAATTGTTAATGGAAGTTTTATATTCAATAAACACCCTTGAAACGAAAGAAAAATGACTATAGTTGAAGAGGTAATAGCCCCTAAACTATGTTCTGGGATGAAAGTTACAGCTTCAGTGAAATCCGTTTGCAAATCGGAGTGATAGATTAGAATCGAGAGCCAACGGTAAGTTTTCTATGTTAAACCATTACACCATTGAAAAACTGGTTACGTTTGCAATCGAAAGAAAAATGACTATAGTTGAAGAGGTAATGGCCCCTAAACTATGTTCTGGGATGAAAGTTACAGCTTCAGTGAAATCCGTTTGCAAATCGGAGTGATAGATTAGAATCGAGAGCCAACGGTAAGTTTTCTATGTTAAACCATTACACCATTGAAAAACTGGTTACGTTTGCAATCGAAAGAAAAATGACTATAGTTGAAGAGGTAATGGCCCCTAAACTATGTTCTGGGATGAAAGTTACAGCTTCAGTGAAATCCGTTTGCAAATCGGAGTGATAGATTAGAATCGAGAGCCAACGGTAAGTTTTCTATGTTAAACCATTACACCATTAAAAAACTGGTTACGTTTGCAATCGAAAGAAAAATGACTATAGTTGAAGAGGTAATGGCCCCCAAACTATGTTCTGGGATGAAAGTTACAGCTTCAGTGAAATCCGTTTGCAAATCGGAGTGATAGATTAGAATCGAGAGCCAACGGTAAGTTTTCTATGTTAAACCATTACACCATTGAAAAACTGGTTACGTTTGCAATCGAAAGAAAAATGACTATAGTTGAAGAGGTAATGGCCCCTAAACTATGTTCTGGGATGAAAGTTACAGCTTCAGTGAAATCCGTTTGCAAATCGGAGTGATAGATTAGAATCGAGAGCCAACGGTAAGTTTTCTATGTTAAACCATTACACCATTGAAAAACTGGTTACGTTTGCAATCGAAAGAAAAATGACTATAGTTGAAGAGGTAATGGCCCCTAAACTATGTTCTGGGATGAAAGTTACAGCTTCAGTGAAATCCGTTTGCAAATCGGAGTGATAGATTAGAATCGAGAGCCAACGGTAAGTTTTCTATGTTAAACCATTACACCATTGAAAAACTGGTTACGTTTGCAATCGAAAGAAAAATGACTATAGTTGAAGAGGTAATGGCCCCTAAACTATGTTCTGGGATGAAAGTTACAGCTTCAGTGAAATCCGTTTGCAAATCGGAGTGATAGATTAGAATCGAGAGCCAACGGTAAGTTTTCTATGTTAAACCATTACACCATTGAAAAACTGGTTACGTTTGCAATCGAAAGAAAAATGACTATAGTTGAAGAGGTAATGGCCCCTAAACTATGTTCTGGGATGAAAGTTACAGCTTCAGTGAAATCCGTTTGCAAATCGGAGTGATAGATTAGAATCGAGAGCCAACGGTAAGTTTTCTGTGTTAAACCATTACACCATGGAAAAACTGGTTACGTTTGCAATCGAAAGAAAAATGACTATAGTTGAAGAGGTAATGGCCCCTAAACTATGTTCTGGGATGAAAGTTACAGCTTCAGTGAAATCCGTTTGCAAATCGGAGTGATAGATTAGAATCGAGAGCCAACGGTAAGTTTTCTATGTTAAACCATTACAGCATTGAAAAACTGGTTACGTTTGCAATCGAAAGAAAAATGACTATAGTTGAAGAGGTAATGGCCCCTAAACTATGTTCTGGGATGAAAGTTACAGCTTCAGTACAATCCGTTTGCAAATCGGAGTGATAGATTAGAATCGAGAGCCAACGGTAAGTTTTCTATGTTAAACCATTACACCATTGAAAAACTGGTTACGTTTGCAATCGAAAGAAAAATGACTATAGTTGAAGAGGTAATGGCCCCTAAACTATGTTCTGGGATGAAAGTTACAGCTTCAGTGAAATCCGTTTGCAAATCGGAGTGATAGATTAGAATCGAGAGCCAACGGTAAGTTTTCTATGTTAAACCATTACACCATTGAAAAACTGGTTACGTTTGCAATCGAAAGAAAAATGACTATAGTTGAAGAGGTAATGGCCCCTAAACTATGTTCTGGGATGAAAGTTACAGCTTCAGTGAAATCCGTTTGCAAATCGGAGTGATAGATTAGAATCGAGAGCCAACGGTAAGTTTTCTGTGTTAAACCATTACACCATTGAAAAACTGGTTACGTTTGCAATCGAAAGAAAAATGACTATAGTTGAAGAGGTAATGGCCCCTAAACTATGTTCTGGGATGAAAGTTACAGCTTCAGTAAAATCCGTTTGCAAATCGGAGTGATAGATTAGAATCGAGAGCCAACGGTAAGTTTTCTGTGTTAAACCATTACACCATTGAAAAACTGGTTACGTTTGCAATCGAAAGAAAAATGACTATAGTTGAAGAGGTAATGGCCCCTAAACTATGTTCTGGGATGAAAGTTACAGCTTCAGTGAAATCCGTTTGCAAATCGGAGTGATAGATTAGAATCGAGAGCCAACGGTAAGTTTTCTATGTTAAACCATTACACCATTGAAAAACTGGTTACGTTTGCAATCGAAAGAAAAATGACTATAGTTGAAGAGGTAATGGCCCCTAAACTATGTTCTGGGATGAAAGTTACAGCTTCAGTGAAATCCGTTTGCAAATCGGAGTGATAGATTAGAATCGAGAGCCAACGGTAAGTTTTCTATGTTACACCATTGAAAAACTGGTTACGTTTGCAATCGAAAGAAAAATGACTATAGTTGAAGAGGTAATGGCCCCTAAACTATGTTCTGGGATGAAAGTTACAGCTTCAGTGAAATCCGTTTGCAAATCGGAGTGATAGATTAGAATCGAGAGCCAACGGTAAGTTTTCTATGTTAAACCATTACACCATTGAAAAACTGGTTACGTTTGCAATCGAAAGAAAAATGACTATAGTTGAAGAGGTAATGGCCCCTAAACTATGTTCTGGGATGAAAGTTACAGCTTCAGTGAAATCCGTTTGCAAATCGGAGTGATAGATTAGAATTGAGAGCCAACGGTAAGTTTTCTGTGTTAAACCATTACACCATTGAAAAACTGGTTACGTTTGCAATCGAAAGAAAAATGACTATAGTTGAAGAGGTAATGGCCCCTAAACTATGTTCTGGGATGAAAGTTACAGCTTCAGTGAAATCCGTTTGCAAATCGGAGTGATAGATTAGAATCGAGAGCCAACGGTAAGTTTTCTATGTTAAACCATTACACCATTGAAAAACTGGTTACGTTTGCAATCGAAAGAAAAATGACTGGGGGGGGCGCTAGTGAGGCTCTGCTGAGAAGGATGCATCTCTGCTGAGCTCCTTCTTCTACACCTGAATGCCACCTTTCTAGAGCGATTTTTTGGACCATAACTGCACCATCCGAGGGCTGAAGACTCCAGGTATGCTTGGGTCCCCCCGTGAGTACCCCATTAGAAGCAGATCCACCTCTAGACCCCTTCTTTCTCCTCTTCGTTTCCAAAGGAGATTCTCCAAAATGGCCGACAGGGCCTTGCAGGCAAGGAGACCAGATATCTCCCAGAGCGGTGCCCCCTCTCAACCAGCCAGCCCACCCACATCAGGACCTTCCTGGGAGGGAGGCCACCCCCCGACGGCCCCTCAGACTCCAAAATGAGCGTTCGGGGCCCCAGGGGAGCATACACCACCGGGGGCCTCCACCGCGACCTATGCGTCAAAAAATACGCATGACAGGCATGACGGGCATGAACGTACGCATGACTCTGATGGGCCTCCGCATAGCCATGCGTCAAAAAATATGCATGAAAAGCATGACCGTACGCATGACGCTGATGGGTCTCCGCATAGCCAGCATAGCAGTACGCATGCGGAAGCGGCCGAAAATACGCGTGGAGAGGGGGCTCATGCCATAACACTCCCCCAGACACTGTCAACTGCAGATTTAATGTCTATGATGCGAAGTGTCTTTAAAGAGGAACTGCATAACGCCGTACAAGAACTGTCACATCAGATTAACGATATTGGGCAGAGGGTGGACGTCTTGGAAACGCAATCTGATACAATTGTTGCAGCGATCAACGAGGACAGAGTGCAGCTAGACGTACATGATGATAGACTGGACCAGGCTGAGGCTAAACTCGAAGACCTAGAAAACAGAAGTAGACGGGCTAATGTTCGTATCAGAGGACTACCTGAAGCATTCTTGGACCTGGAGCCGGTCGCTACCAATCTGTTTGGATCACTCCTACCACAAGTGGATGCCTCCCTGCTGAGGGTGGTCCGCATCCACCGTGCATTGGCAAAACCTCGCAACCCTGAGCTTCCTAGGGATATTATAGCTAAGCTAGCTTCAGAAGACGCAAGAGATAAGATCCTACTTGCAGCACGTGACTTGACGGCACTAACCGGGGTACCTGCTTCTGTCCAAATATTTGCGGATCTTGCCCCAATAACTATACTCCGTAGGAGAGAAATGAGACCGTACACGTTGGCATTGCAACAAAAATCGATCCGCTACCGCTGGAACTTCCCCTTCATGCTCACCTTTAAAATTAACAATAAGATATACAATTGCAAACGTCCAGAAGATGCGGCCAGGGCCCTTAGAGAAGCTGCTATCCCCTTCACCATCCCAACTACCTCCCAGCAACCACCTCAGCCACAACGTGCTGGGGGACTGAGGGAGAACTGGTCGTCGGTGAGGGGTTCCACTTTCAGACCACGAGCGCTGGATGTGAATACCATCTGAATATCTTCCCTCCTTTTGCTTTAGTCACTGTAGTCCACACTCCGATCTCGGGCAATCTCTACTGTTTCCTACTATGGAACAAGGAGCACTCCTCCCCTTTATGATGAGGGAGGAATGCATCACATTGAACTTTTTTCCAGAGTTGTAAGAGAGAGCCCCTAAACTTAGGCGGGTATTTGCACAAGGTTGTCCCCTTTATGATGTGGGATACTGAAGAATTATTCTTTCAAGTTACTGGAAGGATGTCCCCTTTATGATGTGGGATAATGAAGAATTATTCTTTCAAGTTACTGTAAGGTTGTCCCCTTTATGATGCGGGATAATGAAGAATTATTCTTTCAAGTTATTGGACTTCATTGCAGATACCTGGGATTTATGGCGGCTCTACGAGAGGACCTCCGATGATCGAGAATTGGACCGCCCTGCGAATCGGTTATATTCTTTATAGAGTTTGTTATCAATAGGTTTATATGCTTTTATCTTCCAGGTTATCTTCTCTGATCTTATTGATCACCAGCCACATAACTTTTGATTTGGTTTACAATATTCAGACTTAGACCTCAAGGAATAGACTTTAACCGAGAAGCATATTCTGGTCTCTTAGTAAGTAATATATGGTGGCTCAGGTGTAGATCACTGTTGCTGTCCCCCCTATAAAAGATGGCGCCTGGGGCCGGGTCCCTGCTTATAGCGGAGGCCCGGCTCCAACCCCCATCATTGCACCTTTGTGCATTTTCAGTGATTTTAGCTTATACTGCGTGTTTAACTATTTTCCCCCATAGCCGAGCTGAGAAACAATTTATAGTTGAGATTCCTGAGAGTGAAATGCCCACGCTTTGTTTGTTAGGACTGTTAAGCCCCATGGCACATGCTTCAGGTAAAAAACTAGAGCAGGTTCTCTTTACTACCCACCATGACTGGTAAACCCTTTAATATCGTATCCCATAATGTGAGAGGATTGAATTCTCCACAGAAGAGGAAGAAGGCAATCACAGAGTTGGTTAGGTCTAGCCCAGACGTGATATGCCTACAAGAGACTCATTTCACAGAAGTATCTCACCCAAAATTTCTCCACCAACGATACAAGAGGGTTTACCACTCTCACTATAAAAAGAAAAAAAGAGGGGTAGCTATTCTCCTGTCTGACTCCTTCCCATTTGAGTTAAATAACTTTATACATGACGCTGAAGGGACTTATTGTATTATAGTAGGTAGCTACCTTGGTAAGATATTATGTATAGTAAATATGTATGCTCCTCCCGAAACAAACTTTTGTACCATTAACAAAGTGTCAGAAGCCATCCTGGCTTTGAAATTTGATATGATCATTTGGGCGGGAGATTTTAATCTCACTCCCAATGATAACTTGGACAGGACGCATCTCCAGAGACCCTCGTTAGCTAAAAAATCCAAACAATTATTTGATGACCTCTTTAAAACTCACTCACTCATTGATACCTGGAGAGTATATAATGGAAGCAAACGTGGATACACCTACATGTCTGCCCCCCACAACTCCTATTCCAGGATAGACCTTATATTGATCTCAATGTCGTGTGCCTCCTCCTTGGTTTACGCCAGAAATCTGCTCTGCCCCTGGTCGGACCACGACCCTGTGCTTGTCTCCCTGAACTCCTTGGCCCCCAGGACTCAGAGAGCGCCGTGGCGCTTGAATGAGTCCCTGTTGCTTAATCCAGAAATATTCGAGGCAATAGAATCTCAGATGACTGAGTATTTTCATATTAACGATAATAGTGACACTTCTCCGGCTACAATATGGTTGGCGCATAAATCAGTAATTAGAGGAAAGATTATACAACTGGCTTCAAAGTTTAAGAGAGAGAGAAATAAAATCATTTCTGATTTAGAATACAAATTACAAAAATTACATTTGGCCAACCAGTTGCACCCGTCAAGGTTCCTTTTGAAACAAATTCAAGACTTACAACTGCAGATAGACACCATACTTGACTCTGAAACGGAAAAAGCTTTGCGCTGGTCCACAGCTGTGGCTTATGACCAGATTAATAAGCCAAAGAGATGGCTAGCAGCGAAACTTAGAGCACAACAAACAATTAACAGGGTGCTCAGGATCAGGGATAGAGATGGGAAGGTTACCTCGGATCCTGATAGGATCTATGATATCTTCTCTGAATATTATAAAACATTATATAGCGACTCCGATCCCAATTCACACTCTGCTCAGAGAAGGGATTTTTTAGAGGGAACAGTGAAGAAGACTCTGACGGCGGACACAGTGGATTCCCTTAACGCTGGGGTGACACAGGAGGAGGTACACGAAGCAATAAAAAAACTTAAGAGATCCAAGGCACCTGGACCTGATGGCTTCACGGCCCTATATTATAAAAAATATGAGGCCATCCTTACCCCTTACCTAATTAAATTCTATAATTACTTACTGAAGGGCAACATCCCCCCGAAGGAGTTCCTATCCTCACTAGTAGTGGTCATCCCCAAACACCAGAGAGACCTACTGCTCACCAAAAATTATCGACCGATCTCTCTATTGGGGGTCGATTACAAGCTTTTTACCTCTATATTAGCTGCCAGACTAAATAAGATTTTACCAGCCTTGATACATCGAGACCAGGTGGGATTTGTTCCGAAAAGACAGGCCCCAGATAACATACGAAAAGTGCTGAACCTGCAGCATTACTGTAGGCGGACCGCCACATGTATGGCCATTCTCTCTTTGGATATGGAAAAGGCTTTTGACCTAATCAAGTGGCCATACATGGAGGCGGTTCTTGTAAAATATGGATTTAGGGGTGATTTCCTTAAAGCTATATCAGCACGGTACTCGTTTCCATCCGCTTCCCTAAAGATGCCTGCATCCAACAGGAAATCGTTTATAATACAAAGGGGCACAAGGCAAGGTTGCCCATTGTCACCGGCAATATTTGCACTGATCATGGAGCCCTTGGCTGAAAGGATCCGCAACATCCCTGAGATCTCGGGAGTTACAATTGCTTCTAGGGAGTATAAAATGTCCTTGTTCGCGGATGATATCCTCTTGACTTTAACATCTCCCGATATTTCTATACCTAAATTACTTGCGGAAATTAAACAATTTTCCCCCTTCTCTGGATTCAGGCTTAACTTGGAGAAGTCGGAGGTAATGATATCACACATACCCAAGGCACAGGCCCAGCGCCTGGCGGAATCCTGTGGCCTCCAACACTCACCCAAATTTATCCAATACTTAGGAGTAAAACTTACAAACGACCCACTAAAATTGTATGACTACAATTTTCCGCCACTCTATAGGAGATTTATTCGAGACCTAGATATTTGGAATAGTTACCCTCTGTCCATGTTAGGCAGAGTCTCGGCGGTTCGGATGACGCTACTCCCCAGACTTCTATATTTGTTCAGGTCACTACCTATAGCTGTCAAGAAAGGCCCAATACAACATCTGCAAACCCTTATCCAGAGATTTATCTGGAGGAAGAGGAAGGCCCGGATCAAATATATAACGTTAGCTAGACCCAGAGATTTAGGAGGTTTAAATGCTCCCCTTTTGTTTAAGTATTACCAGGCTGCCCAATTATCCCAATTGGCAACTTCAAATGCTGGCCCTGATGTTGTCCCGCTATGGGTTGAGATAGAGTCAAAGCTTATGGCCCCCCTGTCATTAGACGGTGCTATGTGGGCTAGGCGTATTCCTATAGCTAAAATCAGGAAACTATCCCCGGTGTCTGCCCATTCTCTGAGCATATGGTCCAGATTGCGATTTGTTTATTCTCTACAATCTACCGTCTCCTGTATGACAAGAATCCTACGGAACCCAGATTTTCCAGGTGGCCAAAAGACCCCCCATTTTAAATGGTGGATTCAAAAGGGTCTGCTCACTGTAGGTAAATTTCTTTCTGCTTTCAAAATACAAACCCCAACACATTTTATCAAATCATTTGGTGTTCCTAGAGAGGAATGGGAAAGATTAGATATGATTTTTAAATTTCTATCTGCATTGGACCCTAACAAAGAAATGCTTACATATTCTCCTTTCGAGGTTAGGTGTAGAAATGGACCAATGGAAAGGGGATTTATCTCAGAAATATACTCTATCCTCTCATACCCTGTGGTAGATGGTAAGATCAAGGCCCAGTTAGACTGGGAACGGGATACAGGTCTTGAGCTTTCCGATAGCAAGTGGGCACACTGTTGCACCTCCCTAACCAGGGGCTCTCTCTTCTTCTCCTCCATTGAGACTTCATTAAAATTGTTACACAGAGTTTATCAGACCCCGGCTAAACTACATTTATACGACCGTACAAATTCCTCTGATTGTTTTAGGGGTTGCACAACCCGGGGAGACATGTGGCATATTTGGTGGGAGTGTCCGAAGGCCCAGACTTTTTGGATAAATATATGGAATAATACTAAATTGATTTTAAACGTACAGAACGATATTGACCCTTCAGTCATGTTGCTGGGTAATAGGCCGTGCCCACTAAAGCATGCCACTCATAAACTCATTCAATACATTATGGCGCATGCCAGACGACATTTGGCTGCTCAATGGAGGAAGGAAACTCTTATACCTGATGAAGTGTTTCGAAGCCTCAATTCTACCATGTCCTCGGAGCACATTAGGGCCAAACTTTTTGATAATTTGGACAACTTCTTTAAGGTCTGGGATCCCTGGATAACATGGCAGGAAAATGTGGGACTCTCTCACATATTACATGCCTTCTGAGAATGTATCTTATTCAGGATGTATTATTGGATGTATGGAGAATTCCCTAAGGTGCCATGGGGCGTCCCTTTCGTACTGTTTAATCTTTGTTTGCTTAAATGTGTGGACATAACTGTTCTCTCAGGACATGAATCAATGTTATTTTACACTGAACTCAGCTCTTAGTCTTTTGGCTATGTGTACGCTACCCATCTTTCCCCTACCCCCCCTTCTGCCTTTCCCTGTCCTTCCCACTGGACTTCACCATAGGCATGCTGTGGAACAACCACTCATGGTGATTCCTTTCACCCCAACTCCCTCTGTTACCTACCTTGTACCTATCTTTCCCTCTCATGTCCCTTTCTTAAGGGTCAGACTAGGCCCTGAAAAACAAAAAAAAAGTATGAAGCTCGAGCTATATATGGTCACTTTTTGAGGTTGTTATGTGTTTCCAATTTGTAATTTCAGACCATATCATTTATTTTTCAACGTTTAAAGTTTATATGTGATAATCCCCACATGTGGGGAATATGTGATTTTATCCCAATTGTTAATGGAAGTTTTATATTCAATAAACACCCTTGAAACGAAAGAAAAATGACTATAGTTGAAGAGGTAATGGCCCCTAAACTATGTTCTGGGATGAAAGTTACAGCTTCAGTGAAATCCGTTTGCAAATCGGAGTGATAGATTAGAATCGAGAGCCAACGGTAAGTTTTCTATGTTAAACCATTACACCATTGAAAAACTGGTTACGTTTGCAATCGAAAGAAAAATGACTATAGTTGAAGAGGTAATGGCCCCTAAACTATGTTCTGGGATGAAAGTTACAGCTTCAGTGAAATCCGTTTGCAAATCGGAGTGATAGATTAGAATCGAGAGCCAACGGTAAGTTTTCTATGTTAAACCATTACACCATTGAAAAACTGGTTACGTTTGCAATCGAAAGAAAAATGACTATAGTTGAAGAGGTAATGGCCCCTAAACTATGTTCTGGGATGAAAGTTACAGCTTCAGTGAAATCCGTTTGCAAATCGGAGTGATAGATTAGAATCGAGAGCCAACGGTAAGTTTTCTATGTTAAACCATTACACCATTGAAAAACTGGTTACGTTTGCAATCGAAAGAAAAATGACTATAGTTGAAGAGGTAATGGCCCCTAAACTATGTTCTGGGATGAAAGTTACAGCTTCAGTGAAATCCGTTTGCAAATCGGAGTGATAGATTAGAATCGAGAGCCAACGGTAAGTTTTCTATGTTAAACCATTACACCATTGAAAAACTGGTTACGTTTGCAATCGAAAGAAAAATGACTATAGTTGAAGAGGTAATGGCCCCTAAACTATGTTCTGGGATGAAAGTTACAGCTTCAGTGAAATCCGTTTGCAAATCGGAGTGATAGATTAGAATCGAGAGCCAACGGTAAGTTTTCTGTGTTAAACCATTACACCATTGAAAAACTGGTTACGTTTGCAATCGAAAGAAAAATGACTATAGTTGAAGAGGTAATGGCCCCTAAACTATGTTCTGGGATGAAAGTTACAGCTTCAGTGAAATCCGTTTGCAAATCGGAGTGATAGATTAGAATCGAGAGCCAACGGTAAGTTTTCTATGTTAAACCATTACACCATTGAAAAACTGGTTACGTTTGCAATCGAAAGAAAAATGACTATAGTTGAAGAGGTAATGGCCCCTAAACTATGTTCTGGGATGAAAGTTACAGCTTCAGTGAAATCCGTTTGCAAATCGGAGTGATAGATTAGAATCGAGAGCCAACGGTAAGTTTTCTATGTTAAACCATTACACCATTGAAAAACTGGTTACGTTTGCAATCGAAAGAAAAATGACTATAGTTAAAGAGGTAATGGCCCCTAAAATATGTTCTGGGATGAAAGTTACAGCTTCAGTGAAATCCGTTTGCAAATCGGAGTGATAGATTAGAATCGAGAGCCAACGGTAAGTTTTCAATGTTAAACCATGACACCATTGAAAAACTGGTTACGTTTGCAATCGAAAGAAAAATGACTATAGTTGAAGAGGTAATGGCCCCTAAACTATGTTCTGGGATGAAAGTTACAGCTTCAGTGAAATCCGTTTGCAAATCGGAGTGATAGATTAGAATCGAGAGCCAACGGTAAGTTTTCTGTGTTAAACCATTACACCATTGAAAAACTGGTTACGTTTGCAATCGAAAGAAAAATGACTATAGTTGAAGAGGTAATGGCCCCTAAACTATGTTCTGGGATGAAAGTTACAGCTTCAGTGAAATCCGTTTGCAAATCGGAGTGATAGATTAGAATCGAGAGCCAACGGTAAGTTTTCTGTGTTAAACCATTACACCATTGAAAAACTGGTTACGTTTGCAATCGAAAGAAAAATGACTATAGTTGAAGAGGTAATGGCCCCTAAACTATGTTCTGGGATGAAAGTTACAGCTTCAGTGAAATCCGTTTGCAAATCGGAGTGATAGATTAGAATCGAGAGCCAACGTTAAGTTTTCTATGTTAAACCATTACACCATTGAAAAACTGGTTACGTTTGCAATCGAAAGAAAAATGACTATAGTTGAAGAGGTAATGGCCCCTAAACTATGTTCTGGGATGAAAGTTACAGCTTCAGTGAAATCCGTTTGCAAATCGGAGTGATAGATTAGAATCGAGAGCCAACGGTAAGTTTTCTATGTTAAACCATTACACCATTGAAAAACTGGTTACGTTTGCAATCGAAAGAAAAATGACTATAGTTGAAGAGGTAATGGCCCCTAAACTATGTTCTGGGATGAAAGTTACAGCTTCAGTGAAATCCGTTTGCAAATCGGAGTGATAGATTAGAATCGAGAGCCAACGGTAAGTTTTCTATGTTAAACCATTACACCATTGAAAAACTGGTTACGTTTGCAATCGAAAGAAAAATGACTATAGTTGAAGAGGTAATGGCCCCTAAACTATGTTCTGGGATGAAAGTTACAGCTTCAGTGAAATCCGTTTGCAAATCGGAGTGATAGATTAGAATCGAGAGCCAACGGTAAGTTTTCTATGTTAAACCATTACACCATTGAAAAACTGGTTACGTTTGCAATCGAAAGAAAAATGACTATAGTTAAAGAGGTAATGGCCCCTAAAATATGTTCTGGGATGAAAGTTACAGCTTCAGTGAAATCCGTTTGCAAATCGGAGTGATAGATTAGAATCGAGAGCCAACGGTAAGTTTTCAATGTTAAACCATGACACCATTGAAAAACTGGTTACGTTTGCAATCGAAAGAAAAATGACTATAGTTGAAGAGGTAATGGCCCCTAAACTATGTTCTGGGATGAAAGTTACAGCTTCAGTGAAATCCGTTTGCAAATCGGAGTGATAGATTAGAATCGAGAGCCAACGGTAAGTTTTCTGTGTTAAACCATTACACCATTGAAAAACTGGTTACGTTTGCAATCGAAAGAAAAATGACTATAGTTGAAGAGGTAATGGCCCCTAAACTATGTTCTGGGATGAAAGTTACAGCTTCAGTGAAATCCGTTTGCAAATCGGAGTGATAGATTAGAATCGAGAGCCAACGGTAAGTTTTCTGTGTTAAACCATTACACCATTGAAAAACTGGTTACGTTTGCAATCGAAAGAAAAATGACTATAGTTGAAGAGGTAATGGCCCCTAAACTATGTTCTGGGATGAAAGTTACAGCTTCAGTGAAATCCGTTTGCAAATCGGAGTGATAGATTAGAATCGAGAGCCAACGTTAAGTTTTCTATGTTAAACCATTACACCATTGAAAAACTGGTTACGTTTGCAATCGAAAGAAAAATGACTATAGTTGAAGAGGTAATGGCCCCTAAACTATGTTCTGGGATGAAAGTTACAGCTTCAGTGAAATCCGTTTGCAAATCGGAGTGATAGATTAGAATCGAGAGCCAACGGTAAGTTTTCTATGTTAAACCATTACACCATTGAAAAACTGGTTACGTTTGCAATCGAAAGAAAAATGACTATAGTTGAAGAGGTAATGGCCCCTAAACTATGTTCTGGGATGAAAGTTACAGCTTCAGTGAATTCCGTTTGCAAATCGGAGTGATAGATTAGAATCGAGAGCCAACGGTAAGTTTTCTGTGTTAAACCATTACACCATTGAAAAACTGGTTACGTTTGCAATCGAAAGAAAAATGACTATAGTTGAAGAGGTAATGGCCCCTAAACTATGTTCTGGGATGAAAGTTACAGCTTCAGTGAAATCCGTTTGCAAATCGGAGTGATAGATTAGAATCGAGAGCCAACGGTAAGTTTTCTGTGTTAAACCATTACACCATTGAAAAACTGGTTACGTTTGCAATCGAAAGAAAAATGACTATAGTTGAAGAGGTAATGGCCCCTAAACTATGTTCTGGGATGAAAGTTACAGCTTCAGTGAAATCCGTTTGCAAATCGGAGTGATAGATTAGAATCGAGAGCCAACGGTAAGTTTTCTATGTTAAACCATTACACCATTGAAAAACTGGTTACGTTTGCAATCGAAAGAAAAATGACTATAGTTGAAGAGGTAATGGCCCCTAAACTATGTTCTGGGATGAAAGTTACAGCTTCAGTGAAATCCGTTTGCAAATCGGAGTGATAGATTAGAATCGAGAGCCAACGGTAAGTTTTCTGTGTTAAACCATTACACCATTGAAAAACTGGTTACGTTTGCAATCGAAAGAAAAATGACTATAGTTGAAGAGGTAATGGCCCCTAAACTATGTTCTGGGATGAAAGTTACAGCTTCAGTGAAATCCGTTTGCAAATCGGAGTGATAGATTAGAATCGAGAGCCAACGGTAAGTTTTCTGTGTTAAACCATTACACCATTGAAAAACTGGTTACGTTTGCAATCGAAAGAAAAATGACTATAGTTGAAGAGGTAATGGCCCCTAAACTATGTTCTGGGATGAAAGTTACAGCTTCAGTAAAATCCGTTTGCAAATCGGAGTGATAGATTAGAATCGAGAGCCAACGGTAAGTTTTCTGTGTTAAACCATTACACCATTGAAAAACTGGTTACGTTTGCAATCGAAAGAAAAATGACTATAGTTGAAGAGGTAATGGCCCCTAAACTATGTTCTGGGATGAAAGTTACAGCTTCAGTGAAATCCGTTTGCAAATCGGAGTGATAGATTAGAATCGAGAGCCAACGGTAAGTTTTCTATGTTAAACCATTACACCATTGAAAAACTGGTTACGTTTGCAATCGAAAGAAAAATGACTATAGTTGAAGAGGTAATGGCCCCTAAACTATGTTCTGGGATGAAAGTTACAGCTTCAGTGAAATCCGTTTGCAAATCGGAGTGATAGATTAGAATCGAGAGCCAACGGTAAGTTTTCTATGTTAAACCATTACACCATTGAAAAACTGGTTACGTTTGCAATCGAAAGAAAAATGACTATAGTTGAAGAGGTAATGGCCCCTAAACTATGTTCTGGGATGAAAGTTACAGCTTCAGTGAAATCCGTTTGCAAATCGGAGTGATAGATTAGAATCGAGAGCCAACGGTAAGTTTTCTATGTTAAACCATTACACCATTGAAAAACTGGTTACGTTTGCAATCGAAAGAAAAATGACTATAGTTGAAGAGGTAATGGCCCCTAAACTATGTTCTGGGATGAAAGTTACAGCTTCAGTGAAATCCGTTTGCAAATCGGAGTGATAGATTAGAATCGAGAGCCAACGGTAAGTTTTCTATGTTAAACCATTACACCATTGAAAAACTGGTTACGTTTGCAATCGAAAGAAAAATGACTATAGTTGAAGAGGTAATGGACCCTAAACTATGTTCTGGGATGAAAGTTACAGCTTCAGTGAAATCCGTTTGCAAATCGGAGTGATAGATTAGAACCGAGAGCCAAAGGTAAGTTTTCTATGTTAAACCATTACACCATTGAAAAACTGGTTACGTTTGCAATCGAAAGAAAAATGACTATAGTTGAAGAGGTAATGGCCCCTAAACTATGTTCTGGGATGAAAGTTACAGCTTCAGTGAAATCCGTTTGCAAATCGGAGTGATAGATTAGAATCGAGAGCCAACGGTAAGTTTTCTGTGTTAAACCATTACACCATTGAAAAACTGGTTACGTTTGCAATCGAAAGAAAAATGACTATAGTTGAAGAGGTAATGGCCCCTAAACTATGTTCTGGGATGAAAGTTACAGCTTCAGTGAAATCCGTTTGCAAATCGGAGTGATAGATCAGAATCGAGAGCCAACGGTAAGTTTTCTATGTTAAACCATTACACCATTGAAAAACTGGTTACGTTTGCAATCGAAAGAAAAATGACTATAGTTGAAGAGGTAATGGCCCCTAAACTATGTTCTGGGATGAAAGTTACAGCTTCAGTGAAATCCGTTTGCAAATCGGAGTGATAGATTAGAATCGAGAGCCAACGGTAAGTTTTCTATGTTAAACCATTGCACCATTGAAAAACTGGTTACGTTTGCAATCGAAAGAAAAATGACTATAGTTGAAGAGGTAATGGCCCCTAAACTATGTTCTGGGATGAAAGTTACAGCTTCAGTGAAATCCGTTTGCAAATCGGAGTGATAGATTAGAATCGAGAGCCAACGGTAAGTTTTCTGTGTTAAACCATTACACCATTGAAAAACTGGTTACGTTTGCAATCGAAAGAAAAATGACTATAGTTGAAGAGGTAATGGCCCCTAAACTATGTTCTGGGATGAAAGTTACAGCTTCAGTGAAATCCGTTTGCAAATCGGAGTGATAGATTAGAATCGAGAGCCAACGGTAAGTTTTCTATGTTAAACCATTACACCATTGAAAAACTGGTTACGTTTGCAATCGAAAGAAAAATGACTATAGTTGAAGAGGTAATGGCCCCTAAACTATGTTCTGGGATGAAAGTTACAGCTTCAGTGAAATCCGTTTGCAAATCGGAGTGATAGATTAGAATCGAGAGCCAACGGTAAGTTTTCTGTGTTAAACCATTACACCATTGAAAAACTGGTTACGTTTGCAATCGAAAGAAAAATGACTATAGTTGAAGAGGTAATGGCCCCTAAACTATGTTCTGGGATGAAAGTTACAGCTTCAGTGAAATCCGTTTGCAAATCGGAGTGATAGATTAGAATCGAGGAGAAGGGGCGTGGCTACAGAGCATGGTGGCTGCCTGATCCATCAGCTCTGTACAGGACACTGACAAAGCGGCTCACTGCGACTTCCACAGCACCCATCCACCGCTAAAAATGGCAGAGGATCGTTACAGAGACTCCCCGGAGTGGACCAGAGTGCAACCCAGGAGGAAAACTTATGCTCCAAGGCCAAGAAGACTACTTGATCTTTTTGAAGAAGAAGGGCAAGATGGCGCCCGCCATGAGGACAGAGGACACCATGATGCAGCATCACGGATTCCAGCACATCCAGGAAGGTATGATGCCCTCAGACATGGCGAAATGTCTCCCATCCACTCCACCTTGCCACCCAGAAGCTCCTTCCTCAGTACCCCAGAGTCCCCAGCTTTTAGAAGCAGAAGCCCGCTGAAGCAGGCCGCCGATACGGAAAATAATACGGAAAATAATACGGAAAATATACGGAATCCGGAAAATATACGAAATCCGGAAAATATACGAAATAAGGTAGGCCAAGCTGTAACTACACCATCCCCAGCGTCCAGCTATACAGACCCATTCCTTGACATTCCTGAAACTGACCAGCCACTCACACTAGCAATGATGAAGGGTCTAATGCAAACTTTTAGATCAGCTTGGCAATGTGACATGCAGGCGATGACAGATGCTATGACAGCCATTGCCATAAAAACAGACAGAAGGGTCTTGGGAATAGAGGAAAAGCTGAAGGTGGTGACAGGGGCATACAATGAGCTGGTGGAATCCCATGAGGCACTAGTGGCGGAAGTAAAGGAACTTAAAGAGAAACAGACAGATGCAGAAGACAGGAATAGAAGAAATAATATCAAACTGAGGGGAATCCCAGAAAGTGTTACTACAAACCAGCTCAGAAACTACGTGGGGGATGTCTTAAAAACAACCTTACCTACATCATCTGACATAGACAGAGTTGTGGATAGAGTGCACAGACTACCTAAGCCCGCTCATCTGGGGCCTAATGTACCAAGAGACGTAATAATGAGGGTGCACTACTACCATATAAAAGAGGCTTTCTTAGATACCACCAGAAGAGGCCAAAAACTCCCACAGCCATACCAGGACTTGATCTTGTATTCAGACCTGTCACAGAATACTTTAAAAGCGAGAAGAGCTTTCTCCACAGTTACTACCACTCTCAGAAACAACAAGATAGAGTATTCATGGGGATTTCCCACAAAGCTAAGAGTGACAAGACAAGGATCAAGATACATCTTCCACTCACCCCAAGAAGGTCTTGACAAAATTGCCATTTGGAATATCCCCGTATCTGCTCCTAAGTACAGATCATACAACCAAACCATGGATACCACTCCTGCACAGGACAATAAAGATGAAGCTGAAAAATCCTCTGTTGCTGGAGCAACAGACACCTGAACTGTTTAGGGGAACTCAGTGTTGCTTCACAAACTTTCCCCTCCATAGAACTTTTCTCCTTGCTCATTTTGAGTCTCTTCCCTGATACACCTTGAGGAAGAGGAGGACTGTTCCCACCTGTTGCCCACGGCCGTGGGCAATTCCTGACGTCATGACCTGGACAGGTCATCAGTTTTTCTTGTTTGTTTTGTATTGTATGTTTTTTCTTGTGGTTTTTATGTTTTCCTTTTCAGGTTGGACTGTTTTTGATGCTAAAAACCTTTTCTCAAAACTTGAGAAATCTAGAACCACTTTAAATATTTTTACTCATTTTCTCACTTATTGTGACCGTTCACTTTTTTCTATACAAACTATACAAGCTAAGACATTTCTGACTTTACGGCAATACTATATATATGTCTTAATCTCTTTTTTCCCTATCTTCTCAGTGAATATTCATGATTATTTTTCCTTAAGGAGAAAATACCAACACCACATAAGAACTTCAACCAGAACTACGAATACTACGCTATGTAAGTGCAATAATTCTTGTATGTATGTCCAGAACTCTTAAGATCATATCTCTTAATGTGAGAGGCTTGAACTCACACAGAAAGAGATATCTCACTGAAAAGTTGATTAAAGATGAAGGTGCTGAGATAACATGCCTGCAGGAGACACACCTTAATAAGGAAGGGGCCTCTAAGTTTAAACTGTATCAATTTTCTTCCATCTTTCATTCTACTCTACAAAAAAAGAAAAAAGGGGGGGTATGTGTGGCTATTAAAGATTCTGTTGGATTTGAACTACAGGAATCTTTTAGTAGTAGAGATGGCAGGATGGTGATACTAGTAGGTAAAATAAACTCACAGATATATACAATAGTTAACATTTATGTCCCTAACAGTGGCCAAATCAGATTTTTAAATAAAAAATTCAAAAAAATTGACAAAATGACTAAAGGCAATTTAATTATCGTAGGCGATTTCAACCTAGTAGTTGACCCACAAATAGACTGTTCATATTTAAAGAAAACTACACCCTCCACTCTAAGACCAACCCTTATGAATCAGGAGCTATATGACGTCTGGCGATGCATGCATCCAGGAGAGATAGACTACACCCATTATTCCCCGGTATTTAAATCTTATAATAGAATAGATTACCTATTTACAGATAAATTCACACTCCCTTTGATTAAAAAAATAAATATTAATACTAGGTCATGGTCAGATCACTCCCCAATAGTTTTTGAATTACAAATAATAGGGTCCCCACCGCCTTCTTATATTTGGAAAATGAACAAAAATATATTATATTCAGAAAGAACAGCCCCATTAATAACTCAAAGAATAGAGGAATATTTTAAGCTAAATAATAACAATGAAACATCTAAGGCTAATATGTGGAACGCGCATAAAGCC
This sequence comes from Hyperolius riggenbachi, assembly GCF_040937935.1. Lineage (NCBI taxonomy): Eukaryota > Metazoa > Chordata > Amphibia > Anura > Hyperoliidae > Hyperolius > Hyperolius riggenbachi. The sequence goes on along the minus strand of NW_027152417.1, from coordinate 182,244 downwards.
TTCATAAGAGGGGTGTTCATACAACAGGGTTCCATAGAGAAAAAGAAACGGAAGGAAAAGTATGAAAATATTCTGAAGGATATTAAAACTATGGAAAAAGCGATATACGATAAAAAAGAAATATCCCTAATACCCAAAGTAGAGGAAAAAAGGAAAGAACTCAGTGACATGCTATACTGCCAGTATGATAAATGGCAGTGTATCATGAAGGAAAACTGGTACTCAGACAGAGATAAGGCAGGCAAGTTAATGGCTAGAAAAATTAAAGGAAGAAGGATAGCACATAGAATTTTAAGGATAAAACACCCAAAGAATAATGTAATGGTACACCACCCAAAAGAAATTGTAGACACCTTAGCAACTTACTACGAATCCCTGTATAACCTAAAAACAGACTCAGGAACACACCAACCTACCCAAACAGAAATTGAGAATTATTTAAGTAGTGTAGACCTTCCCTCATTGGACGAATTTGAGAAAAAACAAATTAATATCCCTTTCCATATCAATGAGGTTGAAAGGGCAATAAAATCCCTCAAAAGAAACAAGTCCCCAGGCATAGATGGATTTTTAGGAGAATATTATATAAAACACATACATTTATTAAAAGCCCCCTTAGCAGAACTGTATAATGAGGTTGCTAAATCAGGTAGTTTCCCCAGAGAGTCACTAGAAGCCATAATCTCACTAATCCCCAAAGAAGACAAAGACCTTAGTGACCCAAGTAGTTACAGGCCCATTTCTCTTTTAAATGTAGACTTAAAAATATACGCCAAAATGATAGCTAATAGGATAGATCCCTTAATCCCAAAATTAATACATCTAGATCAGGTAGGCTTTGTTAGAAACAGAATGACTAGTGATGCCACCAGAAAACTTTTAGCAGTATTACATGAGCTGGAAAGTAGCAAAAGGCCCTCTCTGTTAGTCTCTTTAGACGCAGAGAAGGCCTTTGATAGAGTTAATTGGTCCTACTTATCAAAGGTACTGCACAAATTCGGTTGCGAAGGCTTTTTACATAAAGCCATAATGGCTCTATATACTATACCATCAGCCAGGGTACTTTCTTCAGGTTCCCTCTCTGACCCATTCAATATAACGAACGGTACTCGACAGGGATGTCCTCTCTCACCATCAATTTTCATCTTGACATTGGAGCCATTAGCTCAAAAAATTAGGAACAACAAGTTCATACAAGGAGTCAAATTTGGAGATCAGGAAACAAAAATAGGTCTATACGCAGACGATATAATATTATATTTACAAGACCCTAAAACATCACTTACTTATCTAGACTCAGAATTGAGCCTTTTCTCAAAAATTTCCTATTACAAATTAAATAAAAACAAAACTGTGATTCTCCCCTGTAATATGGACCCCAACACAATATTATCCCTTAAAAAAACAACCCAATATACGTGGAATGATAAATCCTTTAAATATTTAGGTATATACATTACCCCCACTATATCACAAATTTATAAAACAAACTATGAACCATGGATATACGGCCTTAAGACCCAATTAGATTTACTATCAAAACTAGAGTTCTCATGGTTGGGAAGAGTGGCAGCGATAAAGATGATGATCCTCCCCAAGCTCCTATACCTATTTAGAAACCTCCCTATTAAAGTCCCTCAAAAGTTTTTTACCCCAATTCAAAAACTAATTAATAAATTTGTTTTATGTAACAAGTCACCTAGATTCTCATATGATATACTTACACTACATTCTACAGATTTGGGTCTTGGAGTACCTGATATAGGTTTATATTATAGAGCTACTATCCTGGAACAATCCAGGGAAATATGGGTCGAATCCAACAAACAATGGATAGCATTGGAACAAACACATAATCCCAATAGTTCTTACAAAGGTTTGCTAGAAACCAAACTGTTATGGAAATCCACATCAAAAATTGCCAACCCAATAACAGCTAACACAATTAAGGTATGGAAAGATTTCATCAAACGCTGCTCCAAACACCCTTTATCCACTAAACAACTTTCTATTCCATTTCATAATATCCATAACGTGATCAAAAAAATTACTATTGATAATTGGATAGACAAAGGAATTACATCAGTGGATAGGCTACTCCAAGACTCAAAAATGAAAAGTTTCAGTGACATTATGATAGAATTCGATATACCCCAATCAGATGAACCCAAATATATAAAGATTAAAAAAAATTTCAAAACACATTTTCCTACACCTATACAGCTCCCTCCCCTAATAGTAAAATTGTTAAACCCAGATCAATATCACATGAAAGGCACGGCCTTACTTTATAGAACCCTTTTAACATCCAAAGGAGACTCCCCGCAATGGCAACTTAAAAAATGGCAAGAATACCTCAAAGAAGATATAGAGCAGGAGGACTGGGAGAGAAGTATGAGATCACTTAAAAAATCCTCCCACTGTATCTCACACCATGAGAATCTTCTAAAAATAATATGGAGATGGTATATGACTCCTAGCAAGATTTCCAAGTTTGACTCCGGTGCTTCCCCTCTATGTTGGAGAGAATGTGGGAGAGAGGGCACTCTTGAGCATATTTTCTGGGAATGTCCCAAACTACAAGAAATGTGGGAAGATATAGATAGGCTATTGAAAAAACTACCTGTGAAACTATCCCACATTCCATCAAAAATGGCTTTACTGCATTTAAATATTGCTGATCTTCCACCAAGAGAGCGTATATTGTACGATCATATTTTTGTGACCACTAGAGCGTTATTAGCAGAGAATTGGAAAACCAAATATGTGCCTACTATTCTAGAGATCAAAAAAAGGGTTAATCTCAATCTATCGGCAGAAAAGAGATGGGCCATGAATACAGGGACTCTGGAAACTTTTACAAATAAAATACAAGCTTGGCCTATACTCTACCCAGAGACTGAAATTTTTGATGTTTGATTCTAAATAATACTATATTATATTGTATGTATATAAACTGATAAGATTGCTACTTGATATATAATTTTGCTTTTATCTCTTTCTTCTTTCTCCTTTTCTTTCTCTCTTCTATTTCGTCCTCTCATATTTTACAAGAGATAATAATCTGGTTCTTTCTAGTTCTGGTTTCTATATAAACACAATAAAAGTTTTTAAGACTTAGTGCTTTATTAGACATATATAGGATAAAAATAAGATAAAAATATAAAAATACCTCATGCAGATGGCTAACCAACTGACACACACTAGATTTCTATATAGAAATAGAATATGTGTAGCCTAGTTCACCTGTCCTCCCTATATAGATAAAATTTAGGATGAAGCCCTATCTAGGTGATTGCCGGTCGGTTGCCTAGTGGGGACAACTTAAACTTAATCAGGACAATAGGTTGATAAGAAAATGGTTTCGGTTCCCTGGGATCTCTGTAGGGTGGTCCTATTCCCCCATTTCCCAGGTCGAGCTGAATCCATCGTGGTATAAGTATATACTTAACATATCGGTGTTCTGGACTACATACAAACATGGTTATAGGATTATAAACCAACACAGACATATGTATGTATATTGACTTTGTTATCTTGAAGACAAGAAATACTGTTTGTACCTTGTATGTACCGAAAGTATGTAATTGTATCATTCTTTCAAAGTTATCGGACTTAATGTTATAAGTCTGCTGTTGTAAAAATTCAAAAACTGTTCAATAAAAATTATTGAAACATAGATTAGAATCGAGAGCCAACGGTAAGTTTTCTATGTTAAACCATTACACCATTGAAAAACTGGTTACGTTTGCAATCGAAAGAAAAATGACTATAGTTGAAGAGGTAATGGCCCCTAAACTATGTTCTGGGATGAAAGTTACAGCTTCAGTGAAATCCGTTTGCAAATCGGAGTGATAGATTAGAATCGAGAGCCAACGGTAAGTTTTCTATGTTAAACCATTACACCATTGAAAAACTGGTTACGTTTGCAATCGAAAGAAAAATGACTATAGTTGAAGAGGTAATGGCCCCTAAACTATGTTCTGGGATGAAAGTTACAGCTTCAGTGAAATCCGTTTGCAAATCGGAGTGATAGATTAGAATCGAGAGCCAACGGTAAGTTTTCTATGTTAAACCATTACACCATTGAAAAACTGGTTAAGTTTGCAATCGAAAGAAAAATGACTATAGTTGAAGAGGTAATGGCCCCTAAACTATGTTCTGGGATGAAAGTTACAGCTTCAGTGAAATCCGTTTGCAAATCGGAGTGATAGATTAGAATCGAGAGCCAACGGTAAGTTTTCTGTGTTAAACCATTACACCATTGAAAAACTGGTTACGTTTGCAATCGAAAGAAAAATGACTATAGTTGAAGAGGTAATGGCCCCTAAACTATGTTCTGGGATGAAAGTTACAGCTTCAGTGAAATCCGTTTGCAAATCGGAGTGATAGATTAGAATCGAGAGCCAACAGTAAGTTTTCTATGTTAAACCATTACACCATTGAAAAACTGGTTACGTTTGCAATCGAAAGAAAAATGACTATAGTTGAAGAGGTAATGGCCCCTAAACTATGTTCTGGGATGAAAGTTACAGCTTCAGTGAAATCCGTTTGCAAATCGGAGTGATAGATTAGAATCGAGAGCCAACGGTAAGTTTTCTATGTTAAACCATGACACCATTGAAAAACTGGTTACGTTTGCAATCGAAAGAAAAATGACTATAGTTGAAGAGGTAATGGCCCCTAAACTATGTTCTGGGATGAAAGTTACAGCTTCAGTGAAATCCGTTTGCAAATCGGAGTGATAGATTAGAATCGAGAGCCAACGGTAAGTTTTCTGTGTTAAACCATTACACCATTGAAAAACTGGTTACGTTTGCAATCGAAAGAAAAATGACTATAGTTGAAGAGGTAATGGCCCCTAAACTATGTTCTGGGATGAAAGTTACAGCTTCAGTGAAATCCGTTTGCAAATCGGAGTGATAGATTAGAATCGAGAGCCAACGGTAAGTTTTCTATGTTAAACCATTACACCATTGAAAAACTGGTTACGTTTGCAATCGAAAGAAAAATGACTATAGTTGAAGAGGTAATGGCCCCTAAACTATGTTCTGGGATGAAAGTTACAGCTTCAGTGAAATCCGTTTGCAAATCGGAGTGATAGATTAGAATCGAGAGCCAACGGTAAGTTTTCTATGTTAAACCATGACACCATTGAAAAACTGGTTACGTTTGCAATCGAAAGAAAAATGACTATAGTTGAAGAGGTAATGGCCCCTAAACTATGTTCTGGGATGAAAGTTACAGCTTCAGTGAAATCCGTTTGCAAATCGGAGTGATAGATTAGAATCGAGAGCCAACGGTAAGTTTTCTGTGTTAAACCATTACACCATTGAAAAACTGGTTACGTTTGCAATCGAAAGAAAAATGACTATAGTTGAAGAGGTAATGGCCCCTAAACTATGTTCTGGGATGAAAGTTACAGCTTCAGTGAAATCCGTTTACAAATCGGAGTGATAGATTAGAATCGAGAGCCAACGGTAAGTTTTCTATGTTAAACCATTACACCATTGAAAACTGGTTACGTTTGCAATCGAAAGAAAAATGACTATAGTTGAAGAGGTAATGGCCCCTAAACTATGTTCTGGGATGAAAGTTACAGCTTCAGTGAAATCCGTTTGCAAATCGGAGTGATAGATTAGAATCGAGAGCCAACGGTAAGTTTTCTATGTTAAACCATTACACCATTGAAAAACTGGTTACGTTTGCAATCGAAAGAAAAATGACTATAGTTGAAGAGGTAATGGCCCCTAAACTATGTTCTGGGATGAAAGTTACAGCTTCAGTGAAATCCGTTTGCAAATCGGAGTGATAGATTAGAATCGAGAGCCAACGGTAAGTTTTCTATGTTAAACCATGACACCATTGAAAAACTGGTTACGTTTGCAATCGAAAGAAAAATGACTATAGTTGAAGAGGTAATGGCCCCTAAACTATGTTCTGGGATGAAAGTTACAGCTTCAGTGAAATCCGTTTGCAAATCGGAGTGATAGATTAGAATCGAGAGCCAACGGTAAGTTTTCTATGTTAAACCATTACACCATTGAAAAACTGGTTACGTTTGCAATCGAAAGAAAAATGACTATAGTTGAAGAGGTAATGGCCCCTAAACTATGTTCTGGGATGAAAGTTACAGCTTCAGTGAAATCCGTTTGCAAATCGGAGTGATAGATTAGAATCGAGAGCCAACGGTAAGTTTTCTATGTTAAACCATTACACCATTGAAAAACTGGTTACGTTTGCAATCGAAAGAAAAATGACTATAGTTGAAGAGGTAATGGCCCCTAAACTATGTTCTGGGATGAAAGTTACAGCTTCAGTGAAATCCGTTTGCAAATCGGAGTGATAGATTAGAATCGAGAGCCAACGGTAAGTTTTCTATGTTAAACCATGACACCATTGAAAAACTGGTTACGTTTGCAATCGAAAGAAAAATGACTATAGTTGAAGAGGTAATGGCCCCTAAACTATGTTCTGGGATGAAAGTTACAGCTTCAGTGAAATCCGTTTGCAAATCGGAGTGATAGATTAGAATCGAGAGCCAACGGTAAGTTTTCTATGTTAAACCATTACACCATTGAAAAACTGGTTACGTTTGCAATCGAAAGAAAAATGACTATAGTTGAAGAGGTAATGGCCCCTAAACTATGTTCTGGGATGAAAGTTACAGCTTCAGTGAAATCCGTTTGCAAATCGGAGTGATAGATTAGAATCGAGAGCAGACGGTAAGTTTTCTATGTTAAACCATTACACCATTGAAAAACTGGTTACGTTTGCAATCGAAAGAAAAATGACTATAGTTGAAGAGGTAATGGCCCCTAAACTATGTTCTGGGATGAAAGTTACAGCTTCAGTGAAATCCGTTTGCAAATCGGAGTGATAGATTAGATCGAGAGCCAACGGTAAGTTTTCTATGTTAAACCATTACACCATTGAAAAACTGGTTACGTTTGCAATCGAAAGAAAAATGACTATAGTTGAAGAGGTAATGGCCCCTAAACTATGTTCTGGGATGAAAGTTACAGCTTCAGTGAAATCCGTTTGCAAATCGGAGTGATAGATTAGAATCGAGAGCCAACGGTAAGTTTTCTGTGTTAAACCATTACACCATTGAAAAACTGGTTACGTTTGCAATCGAAAGAAAAATGACTATAGTTGAAGAGGTAATGGCCCCTAAACTATGTTCTGGGATGAAAGTTACAGCTTCAGTGAAATCCGTTTGCAAATCGGAGTGATAGATTAGAATCGAGAGCCAACGGTAAGTTTTCTATGTTAAACCATGACACCATTGAAAAACTGGTTACGTTTGCAATCGAAAGAAAAATGACTATAGTTGAAGAGGTAATGGCCCCTAAACTATGTTCTGGGATGAAAGTTACAGCTTCAGTGAAATCCGTTTGCAAATCGGAGTGATAGATTAGAATCGAGAGCCAACGGTAAGTTTTCTATGTTAAACCATTACACCATTGAAAAACTGGTTACGTTTGCAATCGAAAGAAAAATGACTATAGTTGAAGAGGTAATGGCCCCTAAACTATGTTCTGGGATGAAAGTTACAGCTTCAGTGAAATCCGTTTGCAAATCGGAGTGATAGATTAGAATCGAGAGCCAAAGGTAAGTTTTCTATGTTAAACCATTACACCATTGAAAAACTGGTTACGTTTGCAATCGTAAGAAAAATGACTATAGTTGAAGAGGTAATGGCCCCTAAACTATGTTCTGGGATGAAAGTTACAGCTTCAGTGAAATCCGTTTGCAAATCGGAGTGATAGATTAGAATCGAGAGCCAACGGTAAGTTTTCTGTGTTAAACCATTACACCATTGAAAAACTGGTTACGTTTGCAATCGAAAGAAAAATGACTATAGTTGAAGAGGTAATGGCCCCTAAACTATGTTCTGGGATGAAAGTTACAGCTTCAGTGAAATCCGTTTGCAAATCGGAGTGATAGATTAGAATCGAGAGCCAACGGTGAGTTTTCTATGTTAAACCATTACACCATTGAAAAACTGGTTACGTTTGCAATCGAAAGAAAAATGACTATAGTTGAAGAGGTAATGGCCCCTAAACTATGTTCTGGGATGAAAGTTACAGCTTCAGTGAAATCCGTTTGCAAATCGGAGTGATAGATTAGAATCGAGAGCCAACGGTAAGTTTTCTATGTTAAACCATTACACCATTGAAAAACTGGTTACGTTTGCAATCGAAAGAAAAATGACTATAGTTGAAGAGGTAATGGCCCCTAAACTATGTTCTGGGATGAAAGTTACAGCTTCAGTGAAATCCGTTTGCAAATCGGAGTGATAGATTAGAATCGAGAGCCAACGGTAAGTTTTCTATGTTAAACCATTACACCATTGAAAAACTGGTTACGTTTGCAATCGAAAGAAAAATGACTATAGTTGAAGAGGTAATGGCCCCTAAACTATGTTCTGGGATGAAAGTTACAGCTTCAGTGAAATCCGTTTGCAAATCGGAGTGATAGATTAGAATCGAGAGCCAACGGTAAGTTTTCTATGTTAAACCATTACACCATTGAAAAACTGGTTACGTTTGCAATCGAAAGAAAAATGACTATAGTTGAAGAGGTAATGGCCCCTAAACTATGTTCTGGGATGAAAGTTACAGCTTCAGTGAAATCCGTTTGCAAATCGGAGTGATAGATTAGAATCGAGAGCCAACGGTAAGTTTTCTATGTTAAACCATTACACCATTGAAAAACTGGTTACGTTTGCAATCGAAAGAAAAATGACTATAGTTGAAGAGGTAATGGCCCCTAAACTATGTTCTGGGATGAAAGTTACAGCTTCAGTGAAATCCGTTTGCAAATCGGAGTGATAGATTAGAATCGAGAGCCAACGGTAAGTTTTCTATGTTAAACCATTACACCATTGAAAAACTGGTTACGTTTGCAATCGAAAGAAAAATGACTATAGTTGAAGAGGTAATGGCCCCTAAACTATGTTCTGGGATGAAAGTTACAGCTTCAGTGAAATCCGTTTGCAAATCGGAGTGATAGATTAGAATCGAGAGCCAACGGTAAGTTTTCTATGTTAAACCATTACACCATTGAAAAACTGGTTACGTTTGCAATCGAAAGAAAAATGACTATAGTTGAAGAGGTAATGGCCCCTAAACTATGTTCTGGGATGAAAGTTACAGCTTCAGTGAAATCCGTTTGCAAATCGGAGTGATAGATTAGAATCGAGAGCCAACGGTAAGTTTTCTATGTTAAACCATGACACCATTGAAAAACTGGTTACGTTTGCAATCGAAAGAAAAATGACTATAGTTGAAGAGGTAATGGCCCCTAAACTATGTTCTGGGATGAAAGTTACAGCTTCAGTGAAATCCGTTTGCAAATCGGAGTGATAGATTAGAATCGAGAGCCAACGGTAAGTTTTCTATGTTAAACCATTACACCATTGAAAACTGGTTACGTTTGCAATCGAAAGAAAAATGACTATAGTTGAAGAGGTAATGGCCCCTAAACTATGTTCTGGGATGAAAGTTACAGCTTCAGTGAAATCCGTTTGCAAATCGGAGTGATAGATTAGAATCGAGAGCCAACGGTAAGTTTTCTATGTTAAACCATGACACCATTGAAAAACTGGTTACGTTTGCAATCGAAAGAAAAATGACTATAGTTGAAGAGGTAATGGCCCCTAAACTATGTTCTGGGATGAAAGTTACAGCTTCAGTGAAATCCGTTTGCAAATCGGAGTGATAGATTAGAATCGAGAGCCAACGGTAAGTTTTCTATGTTAAACCATGACACCATTGAAAAACTGGTTACGTTTGCAATCGAAAGAAAAATGACTATAGTTGAAGAGGTAATGGCCCCTAAACTATGTTCTGGGATGAAAGTTACAGCTACAGTGAAATCCGTTTGCAAATCGGAGTGATAGATTAGAATCGAGAGCCAACGGTAAGTTTTCTATGTTAAACCATTACACCATTGAAAAACTGGTTACGTTTGCAATCGAAAGAAAAATGACTATAGTTGAAGAGGTAATGGCCCCTAAACTATGTTCTGGGATGAAAGTTACAGCTTCAGTGAAATCCGTTTGCAAATCGGAGTGATAGATTAGAATCGAGAGCCAACGGTAAGTTTTCTATGTTAAACCATGACACCATTGAAAAACTGGTTACGTTTGCAATCGAAAGAAAAATGACTATAGTTGAAGAGGTAATGGCCCCTAAACTATGTTCTGGGATGAAAGTTACAGCTTCAGTGAAATCCGTTTGCAAATCGGAGTGATAGATTAGAATCGAGAGCCAACGGTAAGTTTTCTATGTTAAACCATTACACCATTGAAAAACTGGTTACGTTTGCAATCGAAAGAAAAATGACTATAGTTGAAGAGGTAATGGCCCCTAAACTATGTTCTGGGATGAAAGTTACAGCTTCAGTGAAATCCGTTTGCAAATCGGAGTGATAGATTAGAATCGAGAGCCAACGGTAAGTTTTCTATGTTAAACCATTACACCATTGAAAAACTGGTTACGTTTGCAATCGAAAGAAAAATGACTATAGTTGAAGAGGTAATGGCCCCTAAACTATGTTCTGGGATGAAAGTTACAGCTTCAGTGAAATCCGTTTGCAAATCGGAGTGATAGATTAGATCGAGAGCCAACGGTAAGTTTTCTATGTTAAACCATTACACCATTGAAAAACTGGTTACGTTTGCAATCGAAAGAAAAATGACTATAGTTGAAGAGGTAATGGCCCCTAAACTATGTTCTGGGATGAAAGTTACAGCTTCAGTGAAATCCGTTTGCAAATCGGAGTGATAGATTAGAATCGAGAGCCAACGGTAAGTTTTCTGTGTTAAACCATTACACCATTGAAAAACTGGTTACGTTTGCAATCGAAAGAAAAATGACTATAGTTGAAGAGGTAATGGCCCCTAAACTATGTTCTGGGATGAAAGTTACAGCTTCAGTGAAATCCGTTTGCAAATCGGAGTGATAGATTAGAATCGAGAGCCAACGGTAAGTTTTCTATGTTAAACCATGACACCATTGAAAAACTGGTTACGTTTGCAATCGAAAGAAAAATGACTATAGTTGAAGAGGTAATGGCCCCTAAACTATGTTCTGGGATGAAAATTACAGCTTCAGTGAAATCCGTTTGCAAATCGGAGTGATAGATTAGAATCGAGAGCCAACGGTAAGTTTTCTATGTTAAACCATTACACCATTGAAAAACTGGTTACGTTTGCAATCGAAAGAAAAATGACTATAGTTGAAGAGGTAATGGCCCCTAAACTATGTTCTGGGATGAAAGTTACAGCTTCAGTGAAATCCGTTTGCAAAACGGAGTGATAGATTAGAATCGAGAGCCAAAGGTAAGTTTTCTATGTTAAACCATTACACCATTGAAAAACTGGTTACGTTTGCAATCGTAAGAAAAATGACTATAGTTGAAGAGGTAATGGCCCCTAAACTATGTTCTGGGATGAAAGTTACAGCTTCAGTGAAATCCGTTTGCAAATCGGAGTGATAGATTAGAATCGAGAGCCAACGGTAAGTTTTCTGTGTTAAACCATTACACCATTGAAAAACTGGTTACGTTTGCAATCGAAAGAAAAATGACTATAGTTGAAGAGGTAATGGCCCCTAAACTATGTTCTGGGATGAAAGTTACAGCTTCAGTGAAATCCGTTTGCAAATCGGAGTGATAGATTAGAATCGAGAGCCAACGGTGAGTTTTCTATGTTAAACCATTACACCATTGAAAAACTGGTTACGTTTGCAATCGAAAGAAAAATGACTATAGTTGAAGAGGTAATGGCCCCTAAACTATGTTCTGGGATGAAAGTTACAGCTTCAGTGAAATCCGTTTGCAAATCGGAGTGATAGATTAGAATCGAGAGCCAACGGTAAGTTTTCTATGTTAAACCATTACACCATTGAAAAACTGGTTACGTTTGCAATCGAAAGAAAAATGACTATAGTTGAAGAGGTAATGGCCCCTAAACTATGTTCTGGGATGAAAGTTACAGCTTCAGTGAAATCCGTTTGCAAATCGGAGTGATAGATTAGAATCGAGAGCCGACGGTAAGTTTTCTATGTTAAACCATTACACCATTGAAAAACTGGTTACGTTTGCAATCGAAAGAAAAATGACTATAGTTGAAGAGGTAATGGCCCCTAAACTATGTTCTGGGATGAAAGTTACAGCTTCAGTGAAATCCGTTTGCAAATCGGAGTGATAGATTAGAATCGAGAGCCAACGGTAAGTTTTCTATGTTAAACCATTACACCATTGAAAAACTGGTTACGTTTGCAATCGAAAGAAAAATGACTATAGTTGAAGAGGTAATGGCCCCTAAACTATGTTCTGGGATGAAAGTTACAGCTTCAGTGAAATCCGTTTGCAAATCGGAGTGATAGATTAGAATCGAGAGCCAACGGTAAGTTTTCTATGTTAAACCATTACACCATTGAAAAACTGGTTACGTTTGCAATCGAAAGAAAAATGACTATAGTTGAAGAGGTAATGGCCCCTAAACTATGTTCTGGGATGAAAGTTACAGCTTCAGTGAAATCCGTTTGCAAATCGGAGTGATAGATTAGAATCGAGAGCCAACGGTAAGTTTTCTATGTTAAACCATTACACCATTGAAAAACTGGTTACGTTTGCAATCGAAAGAAAAATGACTAGTTGAAGAGGTAATGGCCCCTAAACTATGTTCTGGGATGAAAGTTACAGCTTCAGTGAAATCCGTTTGCAAGTCGGAGTGATAGATTAGAATCGAGAGCCAACGGTAAGTTTTCTATGTTAAACCATTACACCATTGAAAAACTGGTTACGTTTGCAATCGAAAGAAAAATGACTATAGTTGAAGAGGTAATGGCCCCTAAACTATGTTCTGGGATGAAAGTTACAGCTTCAGTGAAATCCGTTTGCAAATCGGAGTGATAGATTAGAATCGAGAGCCAACGGTAAGTTTTCTGTGTTAAACCATTACACCATTGAAAAACTGGTTACGTTTGCAATCGAAAGAAAAATGACTATAGTTGAAGAGGTAATGGCCCCTAAACTATGTTCTGGGATGAAAGTTACAGCTTCAGTGAAATCCGTTTGCAAATCGGAGTGATAGATTAGAATCGAGAGCCAACGGTAAGTTTTCTATGTTAAACCATGACACCATTGAAAAACTGGTTACGTTTGCAATCGAAAGAAAAATGACTATAGTTGAAGAGGTAATGGCCCCTAAACTATGTTCTGGGATGAAAGTTACAGCTTCAGTGAAATCCGTTTGCAAATCGGAGTGATAAATTAGAATCGAGAGCCAACGGTAAGTTTTCTATGTTAAACCATTACACCATTGAAAAACTGGTTACGTTTGCAATCGAAAGAAAAATGACTATAGTTGAAGAGGTAATGGCCCCTAAACTATGTTCTGGGATGAAAGTTACAGCTTCAGTGAAATCCGTTTGCAAATCGGAGTGATAGATTAGAATCGAGAGCCAACGGTAAGTTTTCTATGTTAAACCATTACACCATTGAAAAACTGGTTACGTTTGCAATCGAAAGAAAAATGACTATAGTTGAAGAGGTAATGGCCCCTAAACTATGTTCTGGATGAAAGTTACAGCTTCAGTGAAATCCGTTTGCAAATCGGAGTGATAGATTAGATCGAGAGCCAACGGTAAGTTTTCTATGTTAAACCATTACACCATTGAAAAACTGGTTACGTTTGCAATCGTAAGAAAAATGACTATAGTTGAAGAGGTAATGGCCCCTAAACTATGTTCTGGGATGAAAGTTACAGCTTCAGTGAAATCCGTTTGCAAATCGGAGTGATAGATTAGAATCGAGAGCCAACGGTAAGTTTTCTGTGTTAAACCATTACACCATTGAAAAACTGGTTACGTTTGCAATCGAAAGAAAAATGACTATAGTTGAAGAGGTAATGGCCCCTAAACTATGTTCTGGGATGAAAGTTACAGCTTCAGTGAAATCCGTTTGCAAATCGGAGTGATAGATTAGAATCGAGAGCCAACGGTGAGTTTTCTATGTTAAACCATGACACCATTGAAAAACTGGTTACGTTTGCAATCGAAAGAAAAATGACTATAGTTGAAGAGGTAATGGCCCCTAAACTATGTTCTGGGATGAAAGTTACAGCTTCAGTGAAATCCGTTTGCAAATCGGAGTGATAGATTAGAATCGAGAGCCGACGGTAAGTTTTCTATGTTAAACCATTACACCATTGAAAAACTGGTTACGTTTGCAATCGAAAGAAAAATGACTATAGTTGAAGAGGTAATGGCCCCTAAACTATGTTCTGGGATGAAAGTTACAGCTTCAGTGAAATCCGTTTGCAAATCGGAGTGATAGATTAGAATCGAGAGCCAACGGTAAGTTTTCTATGTTAAACCATTACACCATTGAAAAACTGGTTACGTTTGCAATCGAAAGAAAAATGACTATAGTTGAAGAGGTAATGGCCCCTAAACTATGTTCTGGGATGAAAGTTACAGCTTCAGTGAAATCCGTTTGCAAATCGGAGTGATAGATTAGAATCGAGAGCCAACGGTAAGTTTTCTATGTTAAAACCATTACACCATTGAAAAACTGGTTACGTTTGCAATCGAAAGAAAAATGACTATAGTTGAAGAGGTAATGGCCCCTAAACTATGTTCTGGGATGAAAGTTACAGCTTCAGTGAAATCCGTTTGCAAATCGGAGTGATAGATTAGAATCGAGAGCCAACGGTAAGTTTTCTATGTTAAACCATTACACCATTGAAAAACTGGTTACGTTTGCAATCGAAAGAAAAATGACTATAGTTGAAGAGGTAATGGCCCCTAAACTATGTTCTGGGATGAAAGTTACAGCTTCAGTGAAATCCGTTTGCAAATCGGAGTGATAGATTAGAATCGAGAGCCAACGGTAAGTTTTCTATGTTAAACCATTACACCATTGAAAAACTGGTTACGTTTGCAATCGAAAGAAAAATGACTATAGTTGAAGAGGTAATGGCCCCTAAACTATGTTCTGGGATGAAAGTTACAGCTTCAGTGAAATCCGTTTGCAAATCGGAGTGATAGATTAGAATCGAGAGCCAACGGTAAGTTTTCTATGTTAAACCATTACACCATTGAAAAACTGGTTACGTTTGCAATCGAAAGAAAAATGACTAGTTGAAGAGGTAATGGCCCCTAAACTATGTTCTGGGATGAAAGTTACAGCTTCAGTGAAATCCGTTTGCAAATCGGAGTGATAGATTAGAATCGAGAGCCAACGGTAAGTTTTCTATGTTAAACCATTACACCATTGAAAAACTGGTTACGTTTGCAATCGAAAGAAAAATGACTATAGTTGAAGAGGTAATGGCCCCTAAACTATGTTCTGGGATGAAAGTTACAGCTTCAGTGAAATCCGTTTGCAAATCGGAGTGATAGATTAGAATCGAGAGCCAACGGTAAGTTTTCTGTGTTAAACCATTACACCATTGAAAAACTGGTTACGTTTGCAATCGAAAGAAAAATGACTATAGTTGAAGAGGTAATGGCCCCTAAACTATGTTCTGGGATGAAAGTTACAGCTTCAGTGAAATCCGTTTGCAAATCGGAGTGATAGATTAGAATCGAGAGCCGACGGTAAGTTTTCTATGTTAAACCATGACACCATTGAAAAACTGGTTACGTTTGCAATCGAAAGAAAAATGACTATAGTTGAAGAGGTAATGGCCCCTAAACTATGTTCTGGGATGAAAGTTACAGCTTCAGTGAAATCCGTTTGCAAATCGGAGTGATAAATTAGAATCGAGAGCCAACGGTAAGTTTTCTATGTTAAACCATTACACCATTGAAAAACTGGTTACGTTTGCAATCGAAAGAAAAATGACTATAGTTGAAGAGGTAATGGCCCCTAAACTATGTTCTGGGATGAAAGTTACAGCTTCAGTGAAATCCGTTTGCAAATCGGAGTGATAGATTAGAATCGAGAGCCAACGGTAAGTTTTCTGTGTTAAACCATTACACCATTGAAAAACTGGTTACGTTTGCAATCGAAAGAAAAATGACTATAGTTGAAGAGGTAATGGCCCCTAAACTATGTTCTGGGATGAAAGTTACAGCTTCAGTGAAATCCGTTTGCAAATCGGAGTGATAGATTAGAATCGAGAGCCAACGGTAAGTTTTCTATGTTAAACCATTACACCATTGAAAAACTGGTTACGTTTGCAATCGAAAGAAAAATGACTATAGTTGAAGAGGTAATGGCCCCTAAACTATGTTCTGGGATGAAAGTTACAGCTTCAGTGAAATCCGTTTGCAAATCGGAGTGATAGATTAGAATCGAGAGCCAACGGTAAGTTTTCTATGTTAAACCATGACACCATTGAAAAACTGGTTACGTTTGCAATCGAAAGAAAAATGACTATAGTTGAAGAGGTAATGGCCCCTAAACTATGTTCTGGGATGAAAGTTACAGCTTCAGTGAAATCCGTTTGCAAATCGGAGTGATAGATTAGAATCGAGAGCCAACGGTAAGTTTTCTATGTTAAACCATTACACCATTGAAAAACTGGTTACGTTTGCAATCGAAAGAAAAATGACTATAGTTGAAGAGGTAATGGCCCCTAAACTATGTTCTGGGATGAAAGTTACAGCTTCAGTGAAATCCGTTTGCAAATCGGAGTGATAGATTAGAATCGAGAGCCAACGGTAAGTTTTCTATGTTAAACCATTACACCATTGAAAAACTGGTTACGTTTGCAATCGAAAGAAAAATGACTATAGTTGAAGAGGTAATGGCCCCTAAACTATGTTCTGGGATGAAAGTTACAGCTTCAGTGAAATCCGTTTGCAAATCGGAGTGATAGATTAGAATCGAGAGCCAACGGTAAGTTTTCTATGTTAAACCATGACACCATTGAAAAACTGGTTACGTTTGCAATCGAAAGAAAAATGACTATAGTTGAAGAGGTAATGGCCCCTAAACTATGTTCTGGGATGAAAGTTACAGCTTCAGTGAAATCCGTTTGCAAATCGGAGTGATAGATTAGAATCGAGAGCCAACGGTAAGTTTTCTATGTTAAACCATTACACCATTGAAAAACTGGTTACGTTTGCAATCGAAAGAAAAATGACTATAGTTGAAGAGGTAATGGCCCCTAAACTATGTTCTGGGATGAAAGTTACAGCTTCAGTGAAATCCGTTTGCAAATCGGAGTGATAGATTAGAATCGAGAGCCAACGGTAAGTTTTCTATGTTAAACCATTACACCATTGAAAACTGGTTACGTTTGCAATCGAAAGAAAAATGACTATAGTTGAAGAGGTAATGGCCCCTAAACTATGTTCTGGGATGAAAGTTACAGCTTCAGTGAAATCCGTTTGCAAATCGGAGTGATAGATTAGAATCGAGAGCCAACGGTAAGTTTTCTATGTTAAACCATTACACCATTGAAAAACTGGTTACGTTTGCAATCGAAAGAAAAATGACTATAGTTGAAGAGGTAATGGCCCCTAAACTATGTTCTGGGATGAAAGTTACAGCTTCAGTGAAATCCGTTTGCAAATCGGAGTGATAGATTAGAATCGAGAGCCAACGGTAAGTTTTCTATGTTAAACCATTACACCATTGAAAAACTGGTTACGTTTGCAATCGAAAGAAAAATGACTATAGTTGAAGAGGTAATGGCCCCTAAACTATGTTCTGGGATGAAAGTTACAGCTTCAGTGAAATCCGTTTGCAAATCGGAGTGATAGATTAGAATCGAGAGCCAACGGTAAGTTTTCTGTGTTAAACCATTACACCATTGAAAAACTGGTTACGTTTGCAATCGAAAGAAAAATGACTATAGTTGAAGAGGTAATGGCCCCTAAACTATGTTCTGGGATGAAAGTTACAGCTTCAGTGAAATCCGTTTGCAAATCGGAGTGATAGATTAGAATCGAGAGCCAACGGTAAGTTTTCTATGTTAAACCATTACACCATTGAAAAACTGGTTACGTTTGCAATCGAAAGAAAAATGACTATAGTTGAAGAGGTAATGGCCCCTAAACTATGTTCTGGGATGAAAGTTACAGCTTCAGTGAAATCCGTTTGCAAATCGGAGTGATAGATTAGAATCGAGAGCCAACGGTAAGTTTTCTATGTTAAACCATGACACCATTGAAAAACTGGTTACGTTTGCAATCGAAAGAAAAATGACTATAGTTGAAGAGGTAATGGCCCCTAAACTATGTTCTGGGATGAAAGTTACAGCTTCAGTGAAATCCGTTTGCAAATCGGAGTGATAGATTAGAATCGAGAGCCAACGGTAAGTTTTCTATGTTAAACCATTACACCATTGAAAAACTGGTTACGTTTGCAATCGAAAGAAAAATGACTATAGTTGAAGAGGTAATGGCCCCTAAACTATGTTCTGGGATGAAAGTTACAGCTTCAGTGAAATCCGTTTGCAAATCGGAGTGATAGATTAGAATCGAGAGCCAACGGTAAGTTTTCTATGTTAAACCATGACACCATTGAAAAACTGGTTACGTTTGCAATCGAAAGAAAAATGACTATAGTTGAAGAGGTAATGGCCCCTAAACTATGTTCTGGGATGAAAGTTACAGCTTCAGTGAAATCCGTTTGCAAATCGGAGTGATAGATTAGAATCGAGAGCCAACGGTAAGTTTTCTATGTTAAACCATTACACCATTGAAAAACTGGTTACGTTTGCAATCGAAAGAAAAATGACTATAGTTGAAGAGGTAATGGCCCCTAAACTATGTTCTGGGATGAAAGTTACAGCTTCAGTGAAATCCGTTTGCAAATCGGAGTGATAGATTAGAATCGAGAGCCAACGGTAAGTTTTCTATGTTAAACCATTACACCATTGAAAAACTGGTTACGTTTGCAATCGAAAGAAAAATGACTATAGTTGAAGAGGTAATGGCCCCTAAACTATGTTCTGGGATGAAAGTTACAGCTTCAATGAAATCCGTTTGCAAATCGGAGTGATAGATTAGAATCGAGAGCCAACGGTAAGTTTTCTATGTTAAACCATTACACCATTGAAAAACTGGTTACGTTTGCAATCGAAAGAAAAATGACTATAGTTGAAGAGGTAATGGCCCCTAAACTATGTTCTGGGATGAAAGTTACAGCTTCAGTGAAATCCGTTTGCAAATCGGAGTGATAGATTAGAATCGAGAGCCAACGGTAAGTTTTCTGTGTTAAACCATTACACCATTAAAAAACTGGTTACGTTTGCAATCGAAAGAAAAATGACTATAGTTGAAGAGGTAATGGCCCCTAAACTATGTTCTGGGATGAAAGTTACAGCTTCAGTGAAATCCGTTTGCAAATCGGAGTGATAGATTAGAATCGAGAGCCAACGGTAAGTTTTCTATGTTAAACCATGACACCATTGAAAAACTGGTTACGTTTGCAATCGAAAGAAAAATGACTATAGTTGAAGAGGTAATGGCCCCTAAACTATGTTCTGGGATGAAAGTTACAGCTTCAGTGAAATCCGTTTGCAAATCGGAGTGATAGATTAGAATCGAGAGCCAACGGTAAGTTTTCTATGTTAAACCATTACACCATTGAAAAATTGGTTACGTTTGCAATCGAAAGAAAAATGACTATAGTTGAAGAGGTAATGGCCCCTAAACTATGTTCTGGGATGAAAGTTACAGCTTCAGTGAAATCCGTTTGCAAATCGGAGTGATAGATTAGAATCGAGAGCCAACGGTAAGTTTTCTATGTTAAACCATTACACCATTGAAAAACTGGTTACGTTTGCAATCGAAAGAAAAATGACTATAGTTGAAGAGGTAATGGCCCCTAAACTATGTTCTGGGATGAAAGTTACAGCTTCAGTGAAATCCGTTTGCAAATCGGAGTGATAGATTAGAATCGAGAGCCAACGGTAAGTTTTCTATGTTAAACCATTACACCATTGAAAAACTGGTTACGTTTGCAATCGAAAGAAAAATGACTATAGTTGAAGAGGTAATGGCCCCTAAACTATGTTCTGGGATGAAAGTTACAGCTTCAGTGAAATCCGTTTGCAAATCGGAGTGATAGATTAGAATCGAGAGCCAACGGTAAGTTTTCTATGTTAAACCATTACACCATTGAAAAACTGGTTACGTTTGCAATCGAAAGAAAAATGACTATAGTTGAAGAGGTAATGGCCCCTAAACTATGTTCTGGGATGAAAGTTACAGCTTCAGTGAAATCCGTTTGCAAATCGGAGTGATAGATTAGAATCGAGAGCCAACGGTAAGTTTTCTGTGTTAAACCATTACACCATTGAAAAACTGGTTACGTTTGCAATCGAAAGAAAAATGACTATAGTTGAAGAGGTAATGGCCCCTAAACTATGTTCTGGGATGAAAGTTACAGCTTCAGTGAAATCCGTTTGCAAATCGGAGTGATAGATTAGAATCGAGAGCCAACGGTAAGTTTTCTATGTTAAACCATTACACCATTGAAAAACTGGTTACGTTTGCAATCGAAAGAAAAATGACTATAGTTGAAGAGGTAATGGCCCCTAAACTATGTTCTGGGATGAAAGTTACAGCTTCAGTGAAATCCGTTTGCAAATCGGAGTGATAGATTAGAATCGAGAGCCAACGGTAAGTTTTCTATGTTAAACCATTACACCATTGAAAAACTGGTTACGTTTGCAATCGAAAGAAAAATGACTATAGTTGAAGAGGTAATAGCCCCTAAACTATGTTCTGGGATGAAAGTTACAGCTTCAGTGAAATCCGTTTGCAAATCGGAGTGATAGATTAGAATCGAGAGCCAACGGTACGTTTTCTGTGTTAAACCATTACACCATTGAAAAACTGGTTACGTTTGCAATCGAAAGAAAAATGACTATAGTTGAAGAGGTAATGGCCCCTAAACTATGTTCTGGGATGAAAGTTACAGCTTCAGTGAAATCCGTTTGCAAATCGGAGTGATAGATTAGAATCGAGAGCCAACGGTAAGTTTTCTATGTTAAACCACGACACCATTGAAAAACTGGTTACGTTTGCAATCGAAAGAAAAATGACTATAGTTGAAGAGGTAATGGCCCCTAAACTATGTTCTGGGATGAAAGTTACAGCTTCAGTGAAATCCGTTTGCAAATCGGAGTGATAGATTAGAATCGAGAGCCAACGGTAAGTTTTCTATGTTAAACCATTACACCATTGAAAAACTGGTTACGTTTGCAATCGAAAGAAAAATGACTATAGTTGAAGAGGTAATGGCCCCTAAACTATGTTCTGGGATGAAAGTTACAGCTTCAGTGAAATCCGTTTGCAAATCGGAGTGATAGATTAGAATCGAGAGCCAACGGTAAGTTTTCTATGTTAAACCATTACACCATTGAAAAACTGGTTACGTTTGCAATCGAAAGAAAAATGACTATAGTTGAAGAGGTAATGGCCCCTAAACTATGTTCTGGGATGAAAGTTACAGCTTCAGTGAAATCCGTTTGCAAATCGGAGTGATAGATTAGAATCGAGAGCCAACGGTAAGTTTTCTATGTTAAACCATTACACCATTGAAAAACTGGTTACGTTTGCAATCGAAAGAAAAATGACTATAGTTGAAGAGGTAATGGCCCCTAAACTATGTTCTGGGATGAAAGTTACAGCTTCAGTGAAATCCGTTTGCAAATCGGAGTGATAGATTAGAATCGAGAGCCAACGGTAAGTTTTCTGTGTTAAACCATTACACCATTAAAAAACTGGTTACGTTTGCAATCGAAAGAAAAATGACTATAGTTGAAGAGGTAATGGCCCCTAAACTATGTTCTGGGATGAAAGTTACAGCTTCAGTGAAATCCGTTTGCAAATCGGAGTGATAGATTAGAATCGAGAGCCAACGGTAAGTTTTCTATGTTAAACCATGACACCATTGAAAAACTGGTTACGTTTGCAATCGAAAGAAAAATGACTATAGTTGAAGAGGTAATGGCCCCTAAACTATGTTCTGGGATGAAAGTTACAGCTTCAGTGAAATCCGTTTGCAAATCGGAGTGATAGATTAGAATCGAGAGCCAACGGTAAGTTTTCTATGCTAAACCATTACACCATTGAAAAATTGGTTACGTTTGCAATCGAAAGAAAAATGACTATAGTTGAAGAGGTAATGGCCCCTAAACTATGTTCTGGGATGAAAGTTACAGCTTCAGTGAAATCCGTTTGCAAATCGGAGTGATAGATTAGAATCGAGAGCCAACGGTAAGTTTTCTATGTTAAACCATTACACCATTGAAAAACTGGTTACGTTTGCAATCGAAAGAAAAATGACTATAGTTGAAGAGGTAATGGCCCCTAAACTATGTTCTGGGATGAAAGTTACAGCTTCAGTGAAATCCGTTTGCAAATCGGAGTGATAGATTAGAATCGAGAGCCAACGGTAAGTTTTCTATGTTAAACCATTACACCATTGAAAAACTGGTTACGTTTGCAATCGAAAGAAAAATGACTATAGTTGAAGAGGTAATGGCCCCTAAACTATGTTCTGGGATGAAAGTTACAGCTTCAGTGAAATCCGTTTGCAAATCGGAGTGATAGATTAGAATCGAGAGCCAACGGTAAGTTTTCTATGTTAAACCATTACACCATTGAAAAACTGGTTACGTTTGCAATCGAAAGAAAAATGACTATAGTTGAAGAGGTAATGGCCCCTAAACTATGTTCTGGGATGAAAGTTACAGCTTCAGTGAAATCCGTTTGCAAATCGGAGTGATAGATTAGAATCGAGAGCCAAAGGTAAGTTTTCTATGTTAAACCATGACACCATTGAAAAACTGGTTACGTTTGCAATCGAAAGAAAAATGACTATAGTTGAAGAGGTAATGGCCCCTAAACTATGTTCTGGGATGAAAGTTACAGCTTCAGTGAAATCCGTTTGCAAATCGGAGTGATAGATTAGAATCGAGAGCCAACGGTAAGTTTTCTATGTTAAACCATTACACCATTGAAAAACTGGTTACGTTTGCAATCGAAAGAAAAATGACTATAGTTGAAGAGGTAATGGCCCCTAAACTATGTTCTGGGATGAAAGTTACAGCTTCAGTGAAATCCGTTTGCAAATCGGAGTGATAGATTAGAATCGAGAGCCAACGGTAAGTTTTCTATGTTAAACCATTACACCATTGAAAAACTGGTTACGTTTGCAATCGAAAGAAAAATGACTATAGTTGAAGAGGTAATGGCCCCTAAACTATGTTCTGGGATGAAAGTTACAGCTTCAGTGAAATCCGTTTGCAAATCGGAGTGATAGATCAGAATCGAGAGCCAACGGTAAGTTTTCTATGTTAAACCATGACACCATTGAAAAACTGGTTACGTTTGCAATCGAAAGAAAAATGACTATAGTTGAAGAGGTAATGGCCCCTAAACTATGTTCTGGGATGAAAGTTACAGCTTCAGCGAAATCCGTTTGCAAATCGGAGTGATAGATTAGAATCGAGAGCCAACGGTAAGTTTTCTATGTTAAACCATTACACCATTGAAAAACTGGTTACGTTTGCAATCGAAAGAAAAATGACTATAGTTGAAGAGGTAATGGCCCCTAAACTATGTTCTGGGATGAAAGTTACAGCTTCAGTGAAATCCGTTTGCAAATCGGAGTGATAGATCAGAATCGAGAGCCAACGGTAAGTTTTCTATGTTAAACCATGACACCATTGAAAAACTGGTTACGTTTGCAATCGAAAGAAAAATGACTATAGTTGAAGAGGTAATGGCCCCTAAACTATGTTCTGGGATGAAAGTTACAGCTTCAGCGAAATCCGTTTGCAAATCGGAGTGATAGATTAGAATCGAGAGCCAACGGTAAGTTTTCTATGTTAAACCATGACACCATTGAAAAACTGGTTACGTTTGCAATCGAAAGAAAAATGACTATAGTTGAAGAGGTAATGGCCCCTAAACTATGTTCTGGGATGAAAGTTACAGCTTCAGTGAAATCCGTTTGCAAATCGGAGTGATAGATTAGAATCGAGAGCCAACGGTAAGTTTTCTATGTTAAACCATTACACCATTGAAAAACTGGTTACGTTTGCAATCGAAAGAAAAATGACTATAGTTGAAGAGGTAATGGCCCCTAAACTATGTTCTGGGATGAAAGTTACAGCTTCAGTGAAATCCGTTTGCAAATCGGAGTGATAGATTAGAATCGAGAGCCAACGGTAAGTTTTCTATGTTAAACCATTACACCATTGAAAAACTGGTTACGTTTGCAATCGAAAGAAAAATGACTATAGTTGAAGAGGTAATGGCCCCTAAACTATGTTCTGGGATGAAAGTTACAGCTTCAGTGAAATCCGTTTGCAAATCGGAGTGATAGATTAGAATCGAGAGCCAACGGTAAGTTTTCTATGTTAAACCATTACACCATTGAAAAACTGGTTACGTTTGCAATCGAAAGAAAAATGACTATAGTTGAAGAGGTAATGGCCCCTAAACTATGTTCTGGGATGAAAGTTACAGCTTCAGTGAAATCCGTTTGCAAATCGGAGTGATAGATTAGAATCGAGAGCCAACGGTAAGTTTTCTATGTTAAACCATTACACCATTGAAAAACTGGTTACGTTTACAATCGTAAGAAAAATGACTATAGTTGAAGAGGTAATGGCCCCTAAACTATGTTCTGGGATGAAAGTTACAGCTTCAGTGAAATCCGTTTGCAAATCGGAGTGATAGATTAGAATCGAGAGCCAACGGTAAGTTTTCTATGTTAAACCATTACACCATTGAAAAACTGGTTACGTTTGCAATCGAAAGAAAAATGACTATAGTTGAAGAGGTAATGGCCCCTAAACTATGTTCTGGGATGAAAGTTACAGCTTCAGTGAAATCCGTTTGCAAATCGGAGTGATAGATTAGAATCGAGAGCCAACGGTAAGTTTTCTGTGTTAAACCATTACACCATTGAAAAACTGGTTACGTTTGCAATCGAAAGAAAAATGACTATAGTTGAAGAGGTAATGGCCCCTAAACTATGTTCTGGGATGAAAGTTACAGCTTCAGTGAAATCCGTTTGCAAATCGGAGTGATAGATTAGAATCGAGAGCCAACGGTAAGTTTTCTATGTTAAACCATGACACCATTGAAAAACTGGTTACGTTTGCAATCGAAAGAAAAATGACTATAGTTGAAGAGGTAATGGCCCCTAAACTATGTTCTGGGATGAAAGTTACAGCTTCAGTGAAATCCGTTTGCAAATCGGAGTGATAGATTAGAATCGAGAGCCAACGGTAAGTTTTCTATGTTAAACCATTACACCATTGAAAAACTGGTTACGTTTGCAATCGAAAGAAAAATGACTATAGTTGAAGAGGTAATGGCCCCTAAACTATGTTCTGGGATGAAAGTTACAGCTTCAGTGAAATCCGTTTGCAAATCGGAGTGATAGATTAGAATCGAGAGCCAACGGTAAGTTTTCTATGTTAAACCATTACACCATTGAAAAACTGGTTACGTTTGCAATCGAAAGAAAAATGACTATAGTTGAAGAGGTAATGGCCCCTAAACTATGTTCTGGGATGAAAGTTACAGCTTCAGTGAAATCCGTTTGCAAATCGGAGTGATAGATTAGAATCGAGAGCCAACGGTAAGTTTTCTATGTTAAACCATTACACCATTGAAAAACTGGTTACGTTTGCAATCGAAAGAAAAATGACTATAGTTGAAGAGGTAATGGCCCCTAAACTATGTTCTGGGATAAAAGTTACAGCTTCAGTGAAATCCGTTTGCAAATCGGAGTGATAGATTAGAATCGAGAGCCAACGGTAAGTTTTCTATGTTAAACCATTACACCATTGAAAAACTGGTTACGTTTGCAATCGTAAGAAAAATGACTATAGTTGAAGAGGTAATGGCCCCTAAACTATGTTCTGGGATGAAAGTTACAGCTTCAGTGAAATCCGTTTGCAAATCGGAGTGATAGATTAGAATCGAGAGCCAACGGTAAGTTTTCTATGTTAAACCATTACACCATTGAAAAACTGGTTACGTTTGCAATCGAAAGAAAAATGACTATAGTTGAAGAGGTAATGGCCCCTAAACTATGTTCTGGGATGAAAGTTACAGCTTCAGTGAAATCCGTTTGCAAATCGGAGTGATAGATTAGAATCGAGAGCCAACGGTAAGTTTTCTGTGTTAAACCATTACACCATTGAAAAACTGGTTACGTTTGCAATCGAAAGAAAAATGACTATAGTTGAAGAGGTAATGGCCCCTAAACTATGTTCTGGGATGAAAGTTACAGCTTCAGTGAAATCCATTTGCCAATCGGAGTGATAGATTAGAATCGAGAGCCAACGGTAAGTTTTCTATGTTAAACCATTACACCATTGAAAAACTGGTTACGTTTGCAATCGAAAGAAAAATGACTATAGTTGAAGAGGTAATGGCCCCTAAACTATGTTCTGGGATGAAAGTTACAGCTTCAGTAAAATCCGTTTGCAAATCGGAGTGATAGATTAGAATCGAGAGCCAACGGTAAGTTTTCTATGTTAAACCATTACACCATTGAAAAACTGGTTACGTTTGCAATCGAAAGAAAAATGACTATAGTTGAAGAGGTAATGGCCCCTAAACTATGTTCTGGGATGAAAGTTACAGCTTCAGTGAAATCCGTTTGCAAATCGGAGTGATAGATTAGAATCGAGAGCCAACGGTAAGTTTTCTGTGTTAAACCATTACACCATTGAATAACTGGTTACGTTTGCAATCGAAAGAAAAATGACTATAGTTGAAGAGGTAATGGCCCCTAAACTATGTTCTGGGATGAAAGTTACAGCTTCAGTGAAATCCGTTTGCAAATCGGAGTGATAGATTAGAATCGAGAGCCAACGGTAAGTTTTCTGTGTTAAACCATTACACCATTGAAAAACTGGTTACGTTTGCAATCGAAAGAAAAATGACTATAGTTGAAGAGGTAATGGCCCCTAAACTATGTTCTGGGATGAAAGTTACAGCTTCAGTGAAATCCGTTTGCAAATCGGAGTGATAGATTAGAATCGAGAGCCAACGGTAAGTTTTCTATGTTAAACCATTACACCATTGAAAAACTGGTTACGTTTGCAATCGAAAGAAAAATGACTATAGTTGAAGAGGTAATGGCCCCTAAACTATGTTCTGGGATGAAAGTTACAGCTTCAGTGAAATCCGTTTGCAAATCGGAGTGATAGATTAGAATCGAGAGCCAACGGTAAGTTTTCTATGTTAAACCATTACACCATTGAAAAACTGGTTACGTTTGCAATCGAAAGAAAAATGACTATAGTTGAAGAGGTAATGGCCCCTAAACTATGTTCTGGGATGAAAGTTACAGCTTCAGTGAAATCCGTTTGCAAATCGGAGTGATAGATTAGAATCGAGAGCCAACGGTAAGTTTTCTGTGTTAAACCATTACACCATTGAAAAACTGGTTACGTTTGCAATCGAAAGAAAAATGACTATAGTTGAAGAGGTAATGGCCCCTAAACTATGTTCTGGGATGAAAGTTACAGCTTCAGTGAAATCCGTTTGCAAATCGGAGTGATAGATTAGAATCGAGAGCCAACGGTAAGTTTTCTATGTTAAACCATTACACCATTGAAAAACTGGTTACGTTTGCAATCGAAAGAAAAATGACTATAGTTGAAGAGGTAATGGCCCCTAAACTATGTTCTGGGATGAAAGTTACAGCTTCAGTAAAATCCGTTTGCAAATCGGAGTGATAGATTAGAATCGAGAGCCAACGGTAAGTTTTATATGTTAAACCATTACACCATTGAAAAACTGGTTACGTTTGCAATCGAAAGAAAAATGACTATAGTTGAAGAGGTAATGGCCCCTAAACTATGTTCTGGGATGAAAGTTACAGCTTCAGTGAAATCCGTTTGCAAATCGGAGTGATAGATTAGAATCGAGTGCCAACGGTAAGTTTTCTGTGTTAAACCATTACACCATTGAAAAACTGGTTACGTTTGCAATCGAAAGAAAAATGACTATAGTTGAAGAGGTAATGGCCCCTAAACTATGTTCTGGGATGAAAGTTACAGCTTCAGTGAAATCCGTTTGCAAATCGGAGTGATAGATTAGAATCGAGAGCCAACGGTAAGTTTTCTGTGTTAAACCATTACACCATTGAAAAACTGGTTACGTTTGCAATCGAAAGAAAAATGACTATAGTTGAAGAGGTAATGGCCCCTAAACTATGTTCTGGGATGAAAGTTACAGCTTCAGTGAAATCCGTTTGCAAATCGGAGTGATAGATTAGAATCGAGAGCCAACGGTAAGTTTTCTATGTTAAACCATTACACCATTGAAAAACTGGTTACGTTTGCAATCGAAAGAAAAATGACTATAGTTGAAGAGGTAATAGCCCCTAAACTATGTTCTGGGATGAAAGTTACAGCTTCAGTGAAATCCGTTTGCAAATCGGAGTGATAGATTAGAATCGAGAGCCAACGGTACGTTTTCTGTGTTAAACCATTACACCATTGAAAAACTGGTTACGTTTGCAATCGAAAGAAAAATGACTATAGTTGAAGAGGTAATGGCCCCTAAACTATGTTCTGGGATGAAAGTTACAGCTTCAGTGAAATCCGTTTGCAAATCGGAGTGATAGATTAGAATCGAGAGCCAACGGTAAGTTTTCTATGTTAAACCATGACACCATTGAAAAACTGGTTACGTTTGCAATCGAAAGAAAAATGACTATAGTTGAAGAGGTAATGGCCCCTAAACTATGTTCTGGGATGAAAGTTACAGCTTCAGTGAAATCCGTTTGCAAATCGGAGTGATAGATTAGAATCGAGAGCCAACGGTAAGTTTTCTATGTTAAACCATTACACCATTGAAAAACTGGTTACGTTTGCAATCGAAAGAAAAATGACTATAGTTGAAGAGGTAATGGCCCCTAAACTATGTTCTGGGATGAAAGTTACAGCTTCAGTGAAATCCGTTTGCAAATTGGAGTGATAGATTAGAATCGAGAGCCAACGGTAAGTTTTCTGTGTTAAACCATTACACCATTAAAAAACTGGTTACGTTTGCAATCGAAAGAAAAATGACTATAGTTGAAGAGGTAATGGCCCCTAAACTATGTTCTGGGATGAAAGTTACAGCTTCAGTGAAATCCGTTTGCAAATCGGAGTGATAGATTAGAATCGAGAGCCAACGGTAAGTTTTCTATGTTAAACCATTACACCATTGAAAAATTGGTTACGTTTGCAATCGAAAGAAAAATGACTATAGTTGAAGAGGTAATGGCCCCTAAACTATGTTCTGGGATGAAAGTTACAGCTTCAGTGAAATCCGTTTGCAAATCGGAGTGATAGATTAGAATCGAGAGCCAACGGTAAGTTTTCTATGTTAAACCATTACACCATTGAAAAACTGGTTACGTTTGCAATCGAAAGAAAAATGACTATAGTTGAAGAGGTAATGGCCCCTAAACTATGTTCTGGGATGAAAGTTACAGCTTCAGTGAAATCCGTTTGCAAATCGGAGTGATAGATTAGAATCGAGAGCCAACGGTAAGTTTTCTATGTTAAACCATTACACCATTGAAAAACTGGTTACGTTTGCAATCGAAAGAAAAATGACTATAGTTGAAGAGGTAATGGCCCCTAAACTATGTTCTGGGATGAAAGTTACAGCTTCAGTGAAATCCGTTTGCAAATCGGAGTGATAGATTAGAATCGAGGCCAACGGTAAGTTTTCTATGTTTAAACCATTACACCATTGAAAAACTGGTTACGTTTGCAATCGAAAGAAAAATGACTATAGTTGAAGAGGTAATGGCCCCTAAACTATGTTCTGGGATGAAAGTTACAGCTTCAGTGAAATCCGTTTGCAAATCGGAGTGATAGATTAGAATCGAGAGCCAACGGTAAGTTTTCTGTGTTAAACCATTACACCATTGAAAAACTGGTTACGTTTGCAATCGAAAGAAAAATGACTATAGTTGAAGAGGTAATGGCCCCTAAACTATGTTCTGGGATGAAAGTTACAGCTTCAGTGAAATCCGTTTGCAAATCGGAGTGATAGATTAGAATCGAGAGCCAACGGTAAGTTTTCTATGTTAAACCATTACACCATTGAAAAACTGGTTACGTTTGCAATCGAAAGAAAAATGACTATAGTTGAAGAGGTAATGGCCCCTAAACTATGTTCTGGGATGAAAGTTACAGCTTCAGTGAAATCCGTTTGCAAATCGGAGTGATAGATTAGAATCGAGAGCCAACGGTAAGTTTTCTATGTTAAACCATTACACCATTGAAAAACTGGTTACGTTTGCAATCGAAAGAAAAATGACTATAGTTGAAGAGGTAATAGCCCCTAAACTATGTTCTGGGATGAAAGTTACAGCTTCAGTGAAATCCGTTTGCAAATCGGAGTGATAGATTAGAATCGAGAGCCAACGGTACGTTTTCTGTGTTAAACCATTACACCATTGAAAAACTGGTTACGTTTGCAATCGAAAGAAAAATGACTATAGTTGAAGAGGTAATGGCCCCTAAACTATGTTCTGGGATGAAAGTTACAGCTTCAGTGAAATCCGTTTGCAAATCGGAGTGATAGATTAGAATCGAGAGCCAACGGTAAGTTTTCTATGTTAAACCATGACACCATTGAAAAACTGGTTACGTTTGCAATCGAAAGAAAAATGACTATAGTTGAAGAGGTAATGGCCCCTAAACTATGTTCTGGGATGAAAGTTACAGCTTCAGTGAAATCCGTTTGCAAATCGGAGTGATAGATTAGAATCGAGAGCCAACGGTAAGTTTTCTATGTTAAACCATTACACCATTGAAAAACTGGTTACGTTTGCAATCGAAAGAAAAATGACTATAGTTGAAGAGGTAATGGCCCCTAAACTATGTTCTGGGATGAAAGTTACAGCTTCAGTGAAATCCGTTTGCAAATCGGAGTGATAGATTAGAATCGAGAGCCAACGGTAAGTTTTCTATGTTAAACCATTACACCATTGAAAAACTGGTTACGTTTGCAATCGAAAGAAAAATGACTATAGTTGAAGAGGTAATGGCCCCTAAACTATGTTCTGGGATGAAAGTTACAGCTTCAGTGAAATCCGTTTGCAAATCGGAGTGATAGATTAGAATCGAGAGCCAACGGTAAGTTTTCTATGTTAAACCATTACACCATTGAAAAACTGGTTACGTTTGCAATCGAAAGAAAAATGACTATAGTTGAAGAGGTAATGGCCCCTAAACTATGTTCTGGGATGAAAGTTACAGCTTCAGTGAAATCCGTTTGCAAATCGGAGTGATAGATTAGAATCGAGAGCCAACGGTAAGTTTTCTGTGTTAAACCATTACACCATTAAAAAACTGGTTACGTTTGCAATCGAAAGAAAAATGACTATAGTTGAAGAGGTAATGGCCCCTAAACTATGTTCTGGGATGAAAGTTACAGCTTCAGTGAAATCCGTTTGCAAATCGGAGTGATAGATTAGAATCGAGAGCCAACGGTAAGTTTTCTATGTTAAACCATGACACCATTGAAAAACTGGTTACGTTTGCAATCGAAAGAAAAATGACTATAGTTGAAGAGGTAATGGCCCCTAAACTATGTTCTGGGATGAAAGTTACAGCTTCAGTGAAATCCGTTTGCAAATCGGAGTGATAGATTAGAATCGAGAGCCAACGGTAAGTTTTCTATGTTAAACCATTACACCATTGAAAAATTGGTTACGTTTGCAATCGAAAGAAAAATGACTATAGTTGAAGAGGTAATGGCCCCTAAACTATGTTCTGGGATGAAAGTTACAGCTTCAGTGAAATCCGTTTGCAAATCGGAGTGATAGATTAGAATCGAGAGCCAACGGTAAGTTTTCTATGTTAAACCATTACACCATTGAAAAACTGGTTACGTTTGCAATCGAAAGAAAAATGACTATAGTTGAAGAGGTAATGGCCCCTAAACTATGTTCTGGGATGAAAGTTACAGCTTCAGTGAAATCCGTTTGCAAATCGGAGTGATAGATTAGAATCGAGAGCCAACGGTAAGTTTTCTATGTTAAACCATTACACCATTGAAAAACTGGTTACGTTTGCAATCGAAAGAAAAATGACTATAGTTGAAGAGGTAATGGCCCCTAAACTATGTTCTGGGATGAAAGTTACAGCTTCAGTGAAATCCGTTTGCAAATCGGAGTGATAGATTAGAATCGAGAGCCAACGGTAAGTTTTCTATGTTAAACCATTACACCATTGAAAAACTGGTTACGTTTGCAATCGAAAGAAAAATGACTATAGTTGAAGAGGTAATGGCCCCTAAACTATGTTCTGGGATGAAAGTTACAGCTTCAGTGAAATCCGTTTGCAAATCGGAGTGATAGATTAGAATCGAGAGCCAACGGTAAGTTTTCTATGTTAAACCATGACACCATTGAAAAACTGGTTACGTTTGCAATCGAAAGAAAAATGACTATAGTTGAAGAGGTAATGGCCCCTAAACTATGTTCTGGGATGAAAGTTACAGCTTCAGTGAAATCCGTTTGCAAATCGGAGTGATAGATTAGAATCGAGAGCCAACGGTAAGTTTTCTATGTTAAACCATTACACCATTGAAAAACTGGTTACGTGTGCAATTGAAAGAAAAATGACTATAGTTGAAGAGGTAATGGCCCCTAAACTATGTTCTGGGATGAAAGTTACAGCTTCAGTGAAATCCGTTTGCAAATCGGAGTGATAGATTAGAATCGAGAGCCAACGGTAAGTTTTCTATGTTAAACCATTACACCATTGAAAAACTGGTTACGTTTGCAATCGAAAGAAAAATGACTATAGTTGAAGAGGTAATGGCCCCTAAACTATGTTCTGGGATGAAAGTTACAGCTTCAGTGAAATCCGTTTGCAAATCGGAGTGATAGATCAGAATCGAGAGCCAACGGTAAGTTTTCTATGTTAAACCATGACACCATTGAAAAACTGGTTACGTTTGCAATCGAAAGAAAAATGACTATAGTTGAAGAGGTAATGGCCCCTAAACTATGTTCTGGGATGAAAGTTACAGCTTCAGCGAAATCCGTTTGCAAATCGGAGTGATAGATTAGAATCGAGAGCCAACGGTAAGTTTTCTATGTTAAACCATGACACCATTGAAAAACTGGTTACGTTTGCAATCGAAAGAAAAATGACTATAGTTGAAGAGGTAATGGCCCCTAAACTATGTTCTGGGATGAAAGTTACAGCTTCAGTGAAATCCGTTTGCAAATCGGAGTGATAGATTAGAATCGAGAGCCAACGGTAAGTTTTCTATGTTAAACCATTACACCATTGAAAAACTGGTTACGTTTGCAATCGAAAGAAAAATGACTATAGTTGAAGAGGTAATGGCCCCTAAACTATGTTCTGGGATGAAAGTTACAGCTTCAGTGAAATCCGTTTGCAAATCGGAGTGATAGATTAGAATCGAGAGCCAACGGTAAGTTTTCTATGTTAAACCATTACACCATTGAAAAACTGGTTACGTTTGCAATCGAAAGAAAAATGACTATAGTTGAAGAGGTAATGGCCCCTAAACTATGTTCTGGGATGAAAGTTACAGCTTCAGTGAAATCCGTTTGCAAATCGGAGTGATAGATTAGAATCGAGAGCCAACGGTAAGTTTTCTATGTTAAACCATTACACCATTGAAAAACTGGTTACGTTTGCAATCGAAAGAAAAATGACTATAGTTGAAGAGGTAATGGCCCCTAAACTATGTTCTGGGATGAAAGTTACAGCTTCAGTGAAATTCCGTTTGCAAATCGGAGTGATAGATTAGAATCGAGAGCCAACGGTAAGTTTTCTATGTTAAACCATTACACCATTGAAAAACTGGTTACGTTTGCAATCGTAAGAAAAATGACTATAGTTGAAGAGGTAATGGCCCCTAAACTATGTTCTGGGATGAAAGTTACAGCTTCAGTGAAATCCGTTTGCAAATCGGAGTGATAGATTAGAATCGAGAGCCAACGGTAAGTTTTCTATGTTAAACCATTACACCATTGAAAAACTGGTTACGTTTGCAATCGAAAGAAAAATGACTATAGTTGAAGAGGTAATGGCCCCTAAACTATGTTCTGGGATGAAAGTTACAGCTTCAGTGAAATCCGTTTGCAAATCGGAGTGATAGATTAGAATCGAGAGCCAACGGTAAGTTTTCTGTGTTAAACCATTACACCATTGAAAAACTGGTTACGTTTGCAATCGAAAGAAAAATGACTATAGTTGAAGAGGTAATGGCCCCTAAACTATGTTCTGGGATGAAAGTTACAGCTTCAGTGAAATCCGTTTGCAAATCGGAGTGATAGATTAGAATCGAGAGCCAACGGTAAGTTTTCTATGTTAAACCATGACACCATTGAAAAACTGGTTACGTTTGCAATCGAAAGAAAAATGACTATAGTTGAAGAGGTAATGGCCCCTAAACTATGTTCTGGGATGAAAGTTACAGCTTCAGTGAAATCCGTTTGCAAATCGGAGTGATAGATTAGAATCGAGAGCCAACGGTAAGTTTTCTATGTTAAACCATTACACCATTGAAAAACTGGTTACGTTTGCAATCGAAAGAAAAATGACTATAGTTGAAGAGGTAATGGCCCCTAAACTATGTTCTGGGATGAAAGTTACAGCTTCAGTGAAATCCGTTTGCAAATCGGAGTGATAGATTAGAATCGAGAGCCAACGGTAAGTTTTCTATGTTAAACCATTACACCATTGAAAAACTGGTTACGTTTGCAATCGAAAGAAAAATGACTATAGTTGAAGAGGTAATGGCCCCTAAACTATGTTCTGGGATGAAAGTTACAGCTTCAGTGAAATCCGTTTGCAAATCGGAGTGATAGATTAGAATCGAGAGCCAACGGTAAGTTTTCTATGTTAAACCATTACACCATTGAAAAACTGGTTACGTTTGCAATCGAAAGAAAAATGACTATAGTTGAAGAGGTAATGGCCCCTAAACTATGTTCTGGGATGAAAGTTACAGCTTCAGTGAAATCCGTTTGCAAATCGGAGTGATAGATTAGAATCGAGAGCCAACGGTAAGTTTTCTATGTTAAACCATTACACCATTGAAAAACTGGTTACGTTTGCAATCGTAAGAAAAATGACTATAGTTGAAGAGGTAATGGCCCCTAAACTATGTTCTGGGATGAAAGTTACAGCTTCAGTGAAATCCGTTTGCAAATCGGAGTGATAGATTAGAATCGAGAGCCAACGGTAAGTTTTCTATGTTAAACCATTACACCATTGAAAAACTGGTTACGTTTGCAATCGAAAGAAAAATGACTATAGTTGAAGAGGTAATGGCCCCTAAACTATGTTCTGGGATGAAAGTTACAGCTTCAGTGAAATCCGTTTGCAAATCGGAGTGATAGATTAGAATCGAGAGCCAACGGTAAGTTTTCTGTGTTAAACCATTACACCATTGAAAAACTGGTTACGTTTGCAATCGAAAGAAAAATGACTATAGTTGAAGAGGTAATGGCCCCTAAACTATGTTCTGGGATGAAAGTTACAGCTTCAGTGAAATCCGTTTGCAAATCGGAGTGATAGATTAGAATCGAGAGCCAACGGTAAGTTTTCTATGTTAAACCATTACACCATTGAAAAACTGGTTACGTTTGCAATCGAAAGAAAAATGACTATAGTTGAAGAGGTAATGGCCCCTAAACTATGTTCTGGGATGAAAGTTACAGCTTCAGTAAAATCCGTTTGCAAATCGGAGTGATAGATTAGAATCGAGAGCCAACGGTAAGTTTTCTATGTTAACCCATTACACCATTGAAAAACTGGTTACGTTTGCAATCGAAAGAAAAATGACTATAGTTGAAGAGGTAATGGCCCCTAAACTATGTTCTGGGATGAAAGTTACAGCTTCAGTGAAATCCGTTTGCAAATCGGAGTGATAGATTAGAATCGAGAGCCAACGGTAAGTTTTCTGTGTTAAACCATTACACCATTGAAAAACTGGTTACGTTTGCAATCGAAAGAAAAATGACTATAGTTGAAGAGGTAATGGCCCCTAAACTATGTTCTGGGATGAAAGTTACAGCTTCAGTGAAATCCGTTTGCAAATCGGAGTGATAGATTAGAATCGAGAGCCAACGGTAAGTTTTCTATGTTAAACCATTACACCATTGAAAAACTGGTTACGTTTGCAATCGAAAGAAAAATGACTATAGTTGAAGAGGTAATGGCCCCTAAACTATGTTCTGGGATGAAAGTTACAGCTTCAGTGAAATCCGTTTGCAAATCGGAGTGATAGATTAGAATCGAGAGCCAACGGTAAGTTTTCTATGTTAAACCATTACACCATTGAAAAACTGGTTACGTTTGCAATCGAAAGAAAAATGACTATAGTTGAAGAGGTAATGGCCCCTAAACTATGTTCTGGGATGAAAGTTACAGCTTCAGTGAAATCCGTTTGCAAATCGGAGTGATAGATCAGAATCGAGAGCCAACGGTAAGTTTTCTATGTTAAACCATGACACCATTGAAAAACTGGTTACGTTTGCAATCGAAAGAAAAATGACTATAGTTGAAGAGGTAATGGCCCCTAAACTATGTTCTGGGATGAAAGTTACAGCTTCAGTGAAATCCGTTTGCAAATCGGAGTGATAGATTAGAATCGAGAGCCAACGGTAAGTTTTCTATGTTAAACCATGACACCATTGAAAAACTGGTTACGTTTGCAATCGAAAGAAAAATGACTATAGTTGAAGAGGTAATGGCCCCTAAACTATGTTCTGGGATGAAAGTTACAGCTTCAGTGAAATCCGTTTGCAAATCGGAGTGATAGATTAGAATCGAGAGCCAACGGTAAGTTTTCTATGTTAAACCATTACACCATTGAAAAACTGGTTACGTTTGCAATCGAAAGAAAAATGACTATAGTTGAAGAGGTAATGGCCCCTAAACTATGTTCTGGGATGAAAGTTACAGCTTCAGTGAAATCCGTTTGCAAATCGGAGTGATAGATTAGAATCGAGAGCCAACGGTAAGTTTTCTATGTTAAACCATTACACCATTGAAAAACTGGTTACGTTTGCAATCGAAAGAAAAATGACTATAGTTGAAGAGGTAATGGCCCCTAAACTATGTTCTGGGATGAAAGTTACAGCTTCAGTGAAATCCGTTTGCAAATCGGAGTGATAGATTAGAATCGAGAGCCAACGGTAAGTTTTCTATGTTAAACCATTACACCATTGAAAAACTGGTTACGTTTGCAATCGTAAGAAAAATGACTATAGTTGAAGAGGTAATGGCCCCTAAACTATGTTCTGGGATGAAAGTTACAGCTTCAGTGAAATCCGTTTGCAAATCGGAGTGATAGATTAGAATCGAGAGCCAACGGTAAGTTTTCTATGTTAAACCATTACACCATTGAAAAACTGGTTACGTTTGCAATCGAAAGAAAAATGACTATAGTTGAAGAGGTAATGGCCCCTAAACTATGTTCTGGGATGAAAGTTACAGCTTCAGTGAAATCCGTTTGCAAATCGGAGTGATAGATTAGAATCGAGAGCCAACGGTAAGTTTTCTGTGTTAAACCATTACACCATTGAAAAACTGGTTACGTTTGCAATCGAAAGAAAAATGACTATAGTTGAAGAGGTAATGGCCCCTAAACTATGTTCTGGGATGAAAGTTACAGCTTCAGTGAAATCCGTTTGCAAATCGGAGTGATAGATTAGAATCGAGAGCCAACGGTAAGTTTTCTATGTTAAACCATTACACCATTGAAAAACTGGTTACGTTTGCAATCGAAAGAAAAATGACTATAGTTGAAGAGGTAATGGCCCCTAAACTATGTTCTGGGATGAAAGTTACAGCTTCAGTAAAATCCGTTTGCAAATCGGAGTGATAGATTAGAATCGAGAGCCAACGGTAAGTTTTCTATGTTAACCCATTACACCATTGAAAAACTGGTTACGTTTGCAATCGAAAGAAAAATGACTATAGTTGAAGAGGTAATGGCCCCTAAACTATGTTCTGGGATGAAAGTTACAGCTTCAGTGAAATCCGTTTGCAAATCGGAGTGATAGATTAGAATCGAGAGCCAACGGTAAGTTTTCTGTGTTAAACCATTACACCATTGAAAAACTGGTTACGTTTGCAATCGAAAGAAAAATGACTATAGTTGAAGAGGTAATGGCCCCTAAACTATGTTCTGGGATGAAAGTTACAGCTTCAGTGAAATCCGTTTGCAAATCGGAGTGATAGATTAGAATCGAGAGCCAACGGTAAGTTTTCTGTGTTAAACCATTACACCATTGAAAAACTGGTTACGTTTGCAATCGAAAGAAAAATGACTATAGTTGAAGAGGTAATGGCCCCTAAACTATGTTCTGGGATGAAAGTTACAGCTTCAGTGAAATCCGTTTGCAAATCGGAGTGATAGATTAGAATCGAGAGCCAACGGTAAGTTTTCTATGTTAAACCATGACACCATTGAAAAACTGGTTACGTTTGCAATCGAAAGAAAAATGACTATAGTTGAAGAGGTAATGGCCCCTAAACTATGTTCTGGGATGAAAGTTACAGCTTCAGTGAAATCTGTTTGCAAATCGGAGTGATAGATTAGAATCGAGAGCCAACGGTAAGTTTTCTATGTTAAACCATTACACCATTGAAAAACTGGTTACGTTTGCAATCGAAAGAAAAATGACTATAGTTGAAGAGGTAATGGCCCCTAAACTATGTTCTGGGATGAAAGTTACAGCTTCAGTGAAATCCGTTTGCAAATCGGAGTGATAGATTAGAATCGAGAGCCAACGGTAAGTTTTCTATGTTAAACCATTACACCATTGAAAAACTGGTTACGTTTGCAATCGAAAGAAAAATGACTATAGTTGAAGAGGTAATGGCCCCTAAACTATGTTCTGGGATGAAAGTTACAGCTTCAGTGAAATCCGTTTGCAAATCGGAGTGATAGATTAGAATCGAGAGCCAACGGTAAGTTTTCTGTGTTAAACCATTACACCATTGAAAAACTGGTTACGTTTGCAATCGAAAGAAAAATGACTATAGTTGAAGAGGTAATGGCCCCTAAACTATGTTCTGGGATGAAAGTTACAGCTTCAGTGAAATCCGTTTGCAAATCGGAGTGATAGATTAGAATCGAGAGCCAACGGTAAGTTTTCTATGTTAAACCATGACACCATTGAAAAACTGGTTACGTTTGCAATCGAAAGAAAAATGACTATAGTTGAAGAGGTAATGGCCCCTAAACTATGTTCTGGGATGAAAGTTACAGCTTCAGTGAAATCCGTTTGCAAATCGGAGTGATAGATTAGAATCGAGAGCCAACGGTAAGTTTTCTATGTTAAACCATTACACCATTGAAAAACTGGTTACGTTTGCAATCGAAAGAAAAATGACTATAGTTGAAGAGGTAATGGCCCCTAAACTATGTTCTGGGATGAAAGTTACAGCTTCAGTGAATTCCGTTTGCAAATCGGAGTGATAGATTAGAATCGAGAGCCAACGGTAAGTTTTCTATGTTAAACCATTACACCATTGAAAAACTGGTTACGTTTGCAATCGAAAGAAAAATGACTATAGTTGAAGAGGTAATGGCCCCTAAACTATGTTCTGGGATGAAAGTTACAGCTTCAGTGAAATCCGTTTGCAAATCGGAGTGATAGATTAGAATCGAGAGCCAACGGTAAGTTTTCTATGTTAAACCATTACACCTTTGAAAAACTGGTTACGTTTGCAATCGAAAGAAAAATGACTATAGTTGAAGAGGTAATGGCCCCTAAACTATGTTCTGGGATGAAATTTACAGCTTCAGTGAAATCCGTTTGCAAATCGGAGTGATAGATTAGAATCGAGAGCCAACGGTAAGTTTTCTATGTTAAACCATGACACCATTGAAAAACTGGTTACGTTTGCAATCGAAAGAAAAATGACTATAGTTGAAGAGGTAATGGCCCCTAAACTATGTTCTGGGATGAAAGTTACAGCTTCAGTGAAATCCGTTTGCAAATCGGAGTGATAGATTAGAATCGAGAGCCAACGGTAAGTTTTCTATGTTAAACCATTACACCATTGAAAAACTGGTTACGTTTGCAATCGAAAGAAAAATGACTATAGTTGAAGAGGTAATGGCCCCTAAACTATGTTCTGGGATGAAAGTTACAGCTTCAGTGAAATCCGTTTGCAAATCGG
Organism: Hyperolius riggenbachi; assembly: GCF_040937935.1. Taxonomy (NCBI): domain Eukaryota; kingdom Metazoa; phylum Chordata; class Amphibia; order Anura; family Hyperoliidae; genus Hyperolius; species Hyperolius riggenbachi. Next base: position 142,091 of record NW_027152417.1, on the reverse strand, counting down.
AGTGATAGATTAGAATCGAGAGCCAACGGTAAGTTTTCTATGTTAAACCATTACACCATTGAAAAACTGGTTACGTTTGCAATCGAAAGAAAAATGACTATAGTTGAAGAGGTAATGGCCCCTAAACTATGTTCTGGGATGAAAGTTACAGCTTCAGTGAAATCCGTTTGCAAATCGGAGTGATAGATTAGAATCGAGAGCCAACGGTAAGTTTTCTATGTTAAACCATTACACCATTGAAAAACTGGTTACGTTTGCAATCGAAAGAAAAATGACTATAGTTGAAGAGGTAATGGCCCCTAAACTATGTTCTGGGATGAAAGTTACAGCTTCAGTGAAATCCGTTTGCAAATCGGAGTGATAGATTAGAATCGAGAGCCAACGGTAAGTTTTCTATGTTAAACCATGACACCATTGAAAAACTGGTTACGTTTGCAATCGAAAGAAAAATGACTATAGTTGAAGAGGTAATGGCCCCTAAACTATGTTCTGGGATGAAAGTTACAGCTTCAGTGAAATCCGTTTGCAAATCGGAGTGATAGATTAGAATCGAGAGCCAACGGTAAGTTTTCTATGTTAAACCATGACACCATTGAAAAACTGGTTACGTTTGCAATCGAAAGAAAAATGACTATAGTTGAAGAGGTAATGGCCCCTAAACTATGTTCTGGGATGAAAGTTACAGCTTCAGTGAAATCCGTTTGCAAATCGGAGTGATAGATTAGAATCGAGAGCCAACGGTAAGTTTTCTATGTTAAACCATTACACCATTGAAAAACTGGTTACGTTTGCAATCGAAAGAAAAATGACTATAGTTGAAGAGGTAATGGCCCCTAAACTATGTTCTGGGATGAAAGTTACAGCTTCAGTGAAATCCGTTTGCAAATCGGAGTGATAGATTAGAATCGAGAGCCAACGGTAAGTTTTCTATGTTAAACCATTACACCATTGAAAAACTGGTTACGTTTGCAATCGAAAGAAAAATGACTATAGTTGAAGAGGTAATGGCCCCTAAACTATGTTCTGGGATGAAAGTTACAGCTTCAGTGAAATCCGTTTGCAAATCGGAGTGATAGATTAGAATCGAGAGCCAACGGTAAGTTTTCTATGTTAAACCATGACACCATTGAAAAACTGGTTACGTTTGCAATCGAAAGAAAATTGACTATAGTTGAAGAGGTAATGGCCCCTAAACTATGTTCTGGGATGAAAGTTACAGCTTCAGTGAAATCCGTTTGCAAATCGGAGTGATAGATTAGAATCGAGAGCCAACGGTAAGTTTTCTATGTTAAACCATGACACCATTGAAAAACTGGTTACGTTTGCAATCGAAAGAAAAATGACTATAGTTGAAGAGGTAATGGCCCCTAAAATATGTTCTGGGATGAAAGTTACAGCTTCAGTGAAATCCGTTTGCAAATCGGAGTGATAGATTAGAATCGAGAGCCAACGGTAAGTTTTCTATGTTAAACCATTACACCATTGAAAAACTGGTTACGTTTGCAATCGAAAGAAAAATGACTATAGTTGAAGAGGTAATGGCCCCTAAACTATGTTCTGGGATGAAAGTTACAGCTTCAGTGAAATCCGTTTGCAAATCGGAGTGATAGATTAGAATCGAGAGCCAACGGTAAGTTTTCTATGTTAAACCATTACACCATTGAAAAACTGGTTACGTTTGCAATCGAAAGAAAAATGACTATAGTTGAAGAGGTAATGGCCCCTAAACTATGTTCTGGGATGAAAGTTACAGCTTCAGTGAAATCCGTTTGCAAATCGGAGTGATAGATTAGAATCGAGAGCCAACGGTAAGTTTTCTGTGTTAAACCATTACACCATTGAAAAACTGGTTACGTTTGCAATCGAAAGAAAAATGACTATAGTTGAAGAGGTAATGGCCCCTAAACTATGTTCTGGGATGAAAGTTACAGCTTCAGTGAAATCCGTTTGCAAATCGGAGTGATAGATTAGAATCGAGAGCCAACGGTAAGTTTTCTATGTTAAACCATGACACCATTGAAAAACTGGTTACGTTTGCAATCGAAAGAAAAATGACTATAGTTGAAGAGGTAATGGCCCCTAAACTATGTTCTGGGATGAAAGTTACAGCTTCAGTGAAATCCGTTTGCAAATCGGAGTGATAGATTAGAATCGAGAGCCAACGGTAAGTTTTCTATGTTAAACCATTACACCATTGAAAAACTGGTTACGTTTGCAATCGAAAGAAAAATGACTATAGTTGAAGAGGTAATGGCCCCTAAACTATGTTCTGGGATGAAAGTTACAGCTTCAGTAAAATCCGTTTGCAAATCGGAGTGATAGATTAGAATCGAGAGCCAACGGTAAGTTTTCTATGTTAACCCATTACACCATTGAAAAACTGGTTACGTTTGCAATCGAAAGAAAAATGACTATAGTTGAAGAGGTAATGGCCCCTAAACTATGTTCTGGGATGAAAGTTACAGCTTCAGTGAAATCCGTTTGCAAATCGGAGTGATAGATTAGAATCGAGAGCCAATGGTAAGTTTTCTGTGTTAAACCATTACACCATTGAAAAACTGGTTACGTTTGCAATCGAAAGAAAAATGACTATAGTTGAAGAGGTAATGGCCCCTAAACTATGTTCTGGGATGAAAGTTACAGCTTCAGTGAAATCCGTTTGCAAATCGGAGTGATAGATTAGAATCGAGAGCCAACGGTAAGTTTTCTGTGTTAAACCATTACACCATTGAAAAACTGGTTACGTTTGCAATCGAAAGAAAAATGACTATAGTTGAAGAGGTAATGGCCCCTAAACTATGTTCTGGGATGAAAGTTACAGCTTCAGTGAAATCCGTTTGCAAATCGGAGTGATAGATTAGAATCGAGAGCCAACGGTAAGTTTTCTATGTTAAACCATTACACCATTGAAAAACTGGTTACGTTTGCAATCGAAAGAAAAATGACTATAGTTGAAGAGGTAATGGCCCCTAAACTATGTTTTGGGATGAAAGTTACAGCTTCAGTAAAATCCGTTTGCAAATCGGAGTGATAGATTAGAATCGAGAGCCAACGGTAAGTTTTCTATGTTAACCCATTACACCATTGAAAAACTGGTTACGTTTGCAATCGAAAGAAAAATGACTATAGTTGAAGAGGTAATGGCCCCTAAACTATGTTCTGGGATGAAAGTTACAGCTTCAGTGAAATCCGTTTGCAAATCGGAGTGATAGATTAGAATCGAGAGCCAACGGTAAGTTTTCTGTGTTAAACCATTACACCATTGAAAAACTGGTTACGTTTGCAATCGAAAGAAAAATGACTATAGTTGAAGAGGTAATGGCCCCTAAACTATGTTCTGGGATGAAAGTTACAGCTTCAGTGAAATCCGTTTGCAAATCGGAGTGATAGATTAGAATCGAGAGCCAACGGTAAGTTTTCTGTGTTAAACCATTACACCATTGAAAAACTGGTTACGTTTGCAATCGAAAGAAAAATGACTATAGTTGAAGAGGTAATGGCCCCTAAACTATGTTCTGGGATGAAAGTTACAGCTTCAGTGAAATCCGTTTGCAAATCGGAGTGATAGATTAGAATCGAGAGCCAACGGTAAGTTTTCTATGTTAAACCATTACACCATTGAAAAACTGGTTACGTTTGCAATCGAAAGAAAAATGACTATAGTTGAAGAGGTAATGGCCCCTAAACTATGTTCTGGGATGAAAGTTACAGCTTCAGTGAAATCTGTTTGCAAATCGGAGTGATAGATTAGAATCGAGAGCCAACGGTAAGTTTTCTATGTTAAACCATTACACCATTGAAAAACTGGTTACGTTTGCAATCGAAAGAAAAATGACTATAGTTGAAGAGGTAATGGCCCCTAAACTATGTTCTGGGATGAAAGTTACAGCTTCAGTGAAATCCGTTTGCAAATCGGAGTGATAGATTAGAATCGAGAGCCAACGGTAAGTTTTCTATGTTAAACCATTACACCATTGAAAAACTGGTTACGTTTGCAATCGAAAGAAAAATGACTATAGTTGAAGAGGTAATGGCCCCTAAACTATGTTCTGGGATGAAAGTTACAGCTTCAGTGAAATCCGTTTGCAAATCGGAGTGATAGATTAGAATCGAGAGCCAACGGTAAGTTTTCTGTGTTAAACCATTACACCATTGAAAAACTGGTTACGTTTGCAATCGAAAGAAAAATGACTATAGTTGAAGAGGTAATGGCCCCTAAACTATGTTCTGGGATGAAAGTTACAGCTTCAGTGAAATCCGTTTGCAAATCGGAGTGATAGATTAGAATCGAGAGCCAACGGTAAGTTTTCTATGTTAAACCATGACACCATTGAAAAACTGGTTACGTTTGCAATCGAAAGAAAAATGACTATAGTTGAAGAGGTAATGGCCCCTAAACTATGTTCTGGGATGAAAGTTACAGCTTCAGTGAAATCCGTTTGCAAATCGGAGTGATAGATTAGAATCGAGAGCCAACGGTAAGTTTTCTATGTTAAACCATTACACCATTGAAAAACTGGTTACGTTTGCAATCGAAAGAAAAATGACTATAGTTGAAGAGGTAATGGCCCCTAAACTATGTTCTGGGATGAAAGTTACAGCTTCAGTGAATTCCGTTTGCAAATCGGAGTGATAGATTAGAATCGAGAGCCAACGGTAAGTTTTCTATGTTAAACCATTACACCATTGAAAAACTGGTTACGTTTGCAATCGAAAGAAAAATGACTATAGTTGAAGAGGTAATGGCCCCTAAACTATGTTCTGGGATGAAAGTTACAGCTTCAGTGAAATCCGTTTGCAAATCGGAGTGATAGATTAGAATCGAGAGCCAACGGTAAGTTTTCTATGTTAAACCATTACACCTTTGAAAAACTGGTTATGTTTGCAATCGAAAGAAAAATGACTATAGTTGAAGAGGTAATGGCCCCTAAACTATGTTCTGGGATGAAATTTACAGCTTCAGTGAAATCCGTTTGCAAATCGGAGTGATAGATTAGAATCGAGAGCCAACGGTAAGTTTTCTATGTTAAACCATTACACCATTGAAAAACTGGTTACGTTTGCAATCGAAAGAAAAATGACTATAGTTGAAGAGGTAATGGCCCCTAAACTATGTTCTGGGATGAAAGTTACAGCTTCAGTGAAATCCGTTTGCAAATCGGAGTGATAGATTAGAATCGAGAGCCAACGGTAAGTTTTCTGTGTTAAACCATTTCACCATTGAAAAACTGGTTACGTTTGCAATCGAAAGAAAAATGACTATAGTTGAAGAGGTAATGGCCCCTAAACTATGTTCTGGGATGAAAGTTACAGCTTCAGTGAAATCCGTTTGCAAATCGGAGTGATAGATTAGAATCGAGAGCCAACGGTAAGTTTTCTATGTTAAACCATGACACCATTGAAAAACTGGTTACGTTTGCAGTCGAAAGAAAAATGACTATAGTTGAAGAGGTAATGGCCCCTAAACTATGTTCTGGGATGAAAGTTACAGCTTCAGTGAAATCCGTTTGCAAATCGGAGTGATAGATTAGAATCGAGAGCCAACGGTAAGTTTTCTATGTTAAACCATTACACCATTGAAAAACTGGTTACGTTTGCAATCGAAAGAAAAATGACTATAGTTGAAGAGGTAATGGCCCCTAAACTATGTTCTGGGATGAAAGTTACAGCTTCAGTGAAATCCGTTTGCAAATCGGAGTGATAGATTAGAATCGAGAGCCAACGGTAAGTTTTCTATGTTAAACCATTACACCATTGAAAAACTGGTTACGTTTGCAATCGAAAGAAAAATGACTATAGTTGAAGAGGTAATGGCCCCTAAACTATGTTCTGGGATGAAAGTTACAGCTTCAGTGAAATCCGTTTGCAAATCGGAGTGATAGATTAGAATCGAGAGCCAACGGTAAGTTTTCTATGTTAAACCATTACACCATTGAAAAACTGGTTACGTTTGCAATCGAAAGAAAAATGACTATAGTTGAAGAGGTAATGGCCCCTAAACTATGTTCTGGGATGAAAGTTACAGCTTCAGTGAAATCCGTTTGCAAATCGGAGTGATAGATTAGAATCGAGAGCCAACGGTAAGTTTTCTATGTTAAACCATTACACCATTGAAAAACTGGTTACGTTTGCAATCGAAAGAAAAATGACTATAGTTGAAGAGGTAATGGCCCCTAAACTATGTTCTGGGATGAAAGTTACAGCTTCAGTAAAATCCGTTTGCAAATCGGAGTGATAGATTAGAATCGAGAGCCAACGGTAAGTTTTCTGTGTTAAACCATTACACCATTGAAAAACTGGTTACGTTTGCAATCGAAAGAAAAATGACTATAGTTGAAGAGGTAATGGCCCCTAAACTATGTTCTGGGATGAAAGTTACAGCTTCAGTGAAATCCGTTTGCAAATCGGAGTGATAGATTAGAATCGAGAGCCAACAGTAAGTTTTCTATGTTAAACCATGACACCATTGAAAAACTGGTTACGTTTGCAATCGAAAGAAAAATGACTATAGTTGAAGAGGTAATGGCCCCTAAACTATGTTCTGGGATGAAAGTTACAGCTTCAGTGAAATCCGTTTGCAAATCGGAGTGATAGATTAGAATCGAGAGCCAACGGTAAGTTTTCTATGTTAAACCATTACACCATTGAAAAACTGGTTACGTTTGCAATCGAAAGAAAAATGACTATAGTTGAAGAGGTAATGGCCCCTAAACTATGTTCTGGGATGAAAGTTACAGCTTCAGTGAAATCCGTTTGCAAATCGGAGTGATAGATTAGAATAGAGAGCCAACGGTAAGTTTTCTATGTTAAACCATTACACCATTGAAAAACTGGTTACGTTTGCAATCGAAAGAAAAATGACTATAGTTGAAGAGGTAATGGCCCCTAAACTATGTTCTGGGATGAAAATTACAGCTTCAGTGAAATCCGTTTGCAAATCGGAGTGATAGATTAGAATCGAGAGCCAACGGTAAGTTTTCTATGTTAAACCATTACACCATTGAAAAACTGGTTACGTTTGCAATCGAAAGAAAAATCACTATAGTTGAAGAGGTAATGGCCCCTAAACTATGTTCTGGGATGAAAGTTACAGCTTCAGTGAAATCCGTTTGCAAATCGGAGTGATAGATTAGAATCGAGAGCCAACGGTAAGTTTTCTATGTTAAACCATGACACCATTGAAAAACTGGTTACGTTTGCAATCGAAAGAAAAATGACTATAGTTGAAGAGGTAATGGCCCCTAAACTATGTTCTGGGATGAAAGTTACAGCTTCAGTGAAATCTGTTTGCAAATCGGAGTGATAGATTAGAATCGAGAGCCAACGGTAAGTTTTCTATGTTAAACCATTACACCATTGAAAAACTGGTTACGTTTGCAATCGAAAGAAAAATGACTATAGTTGAAGAGGTAATGGCCCCTAAACTATGTTCTGGGATGAAAGTTACAGCTTCAGTGAAATCCGTTTGCAAATCGGAGTGATAGATTAGAATCGAGAGCCAACGGTAAGTTTTCTATGTTAAACCATTACACCATTGAAAAACTGGTTACGTTTGCAATCGAAAGAAAAATGACTATAGTTGAAGAGGTAATGGCCCCTAAACTATGTTCTGGGATGAAAGTTACAGCTTCAGTGAAATCCGTTTGCAAATCGGAGTGATAGATTAGAATCGAGAGCCAACGGTAAGTTTTCTGTGTTAAACCATTACACCATTGAAAAACTGGTTACGTTTGCAATCGAAAGAAAAATGACTATAGTTGAAGAGGTAATGGCCCCTAAACTATGTTCTGGGATGAAAGTTACAGCTTCAGTGAAATCCGTTTGCAAATCGGAGTGATAGATTAGAATCGAGAGCCAACGGTAAGTTTTCTATGTTAAACCATGACACCATTGAAAAACTGGTTACGTTTGCAATCGAAAGAAAAATGACTATAGTTGAAGAGGTAATGGCCCCTAAACTATGTTCTGGGATGAAAGTTACAGCTTCAGTGAAATCCGTTTGCAAATCGGAGTGATAGATTAGAATCGAGAGCCAACGGTAAGTTTTCTATGTTAAACCATTACACCATTGAAAAACTGGTTACGTTTGCAATCGAAAGAAAAATGACTATAGTTGAAGAGGTAATGGCCCCTAAACTATGTTCTGGGATGAAAGTTACAGCTTCAGTGAATTCCGTTTGCAAATCGGAGTGATAGATTAGAATCGAGAGCCAACGGTAAGTTTTCTATGTTAAACCATTACACCATTGAAAAACTGGTTACGTTTGCAATCGAAAGAAAAATGACTATAGTTGAAGAGGTAATGGCCCCTAAACTATGTTCTGGGATGAAAGTTACAGCTTCAGTGAAATCCGTTTGCAAATCGGAGTGATAGATTAGAATCGAGAGCCAACGGTAAGTTTTCTATGTTAAACCATTACACCTTTGAAAAACTGGTTACGTTTGCAATCGAAAGAAAAATGACTATAGTTGAAGAGGTAATGGCCCCTAAACTATGTTCTGGGATGAAATTTACAGCTTCAGTGAAATCCGTTTGCAAATCGGAGTGATAGATTAGAATCGAGAGCCAACGGTAAGTTTTCTATGTTAAACCATGACACCATTGAAAAACTGGTTACGTTTGCAATCGAAAGAAAAATGACTATAGTTGAAGAGGTAATGGCCCCTAAACTATGTTCTGGGATGAAAGTTACAGCTTCAGTGAAATCCGTTTGCAAATCGGAGTGATAGATTAGAATCGAGAGCCAACGGTAAGTTTTCTATGTTAAACCATTACACCATTGAAAAACTGGTTACGTTTGCAATCGAAAGAAAAATGACTATAGTTGAAGAGGTAATGGCCCCTAAACTATGTTCTGGGATGAAAGTTACAGCTTCAGTGAAATCCGTTTGCAAATCGGAGTGATAGATTAGAATCGAGAGCCAACGGTAAGTTTTCTATGTTAAACCATTACACCATTGAAAAACTGGTTACGTTTGCAATCGAAAGAAAAATGACTATAGTTGAAGAGGTAATGGCCCCTAAACTATGTTCTGGGATGAAAGTTACAGCTTCAGTGAAATCCGTTTGCAAATCGGAGTGATAGATTAGAATCGAGAGCCAACGGTAAGTTTTCTATGTTAAACCATTACACCATTGAAAAACTGGTTACGTTTGCAATCGAAAGAAAAATGACTATAGTTGAAGAGGTAATGGCCCCTAAACTATGTTCTGGGATGAAAGTTACAGCTTCAGTGAATTCCGTTTGCAAATCGGAGTGATAGATTAGAATCGAGAGCCAACGGTAAGTTTTCTATGTTAAACCATTACACCATTGAAAAACTGGTTACGTTTGCAATCGAAAGAAAAATGACTATAGTTGAAGAGGTAATGGCCCCTAAACTATGTTCTGGGATGAAAGTTACAGCTTCAGTGAAATCCGTTTGCAAATCGGAGTGATAGATTAGAATCGAGAGCCAACGGTAAGTTTTCTATGTTAAACCATTACACCTTTGAAAAACTGGTTACGTTTGCAATCGAAAGAAAAATGACTATAGTTGAAGAGGTAATGGCCCCTAAACTATGTTCTGGGATGAAATTTACAGCTTCAGTGAAATCCGTTTGCAAATCGGAGTGATAGATTAGAATCGAGAGCCAACGGTAAGTTTTCTATGTTAAACCATGACACCATTGAAAAACTGGTTACGTTTGCAATCGAAAGAAAAATGACTATAGTTGAAGAGGTAATGGCCCCTAAACTATGTTCTGGGATGAAAGTTACAGCTTCAGTGAAATCCGTTTGCAAATCGGAGTGATAGATTAGAATCGAGAGCCAACGGTAAGTTTTCTATGTTAAACCATTACACCATTGAAAAACTGGTTACGTTTGCAATCGAAAGAAAAATGACTATAGTTGAAGAGGTAATGGCCCCTAAACTATGTTCTGGGATGAAAGTTACAGCTTCAGTGAAATCCGTTTGCAAATCGGAGTGATAGATTAGAATCGAGAGCCAACGGTAAGTTTTCTATGTTAAACCATTACACCATTGAAAAACTGGTTACGTTTGCAATCGAAAGAAAAATGACTATAGTTGAAGAGGTAATGGCCCCTAAACTATGTTCTGGGATGAAAGTTACAGCTTCAGTGAAATCCGTTTGCAAATCGGAGTGATAGATTAGAATCGAGAGCCAACGGTGAGTTTTCTATGTTAAACCATTACACCATTGAAAAACTGGTTACGTTTGCAATCGAAAGAAAAATGACTATAGTTGAAGAGGTAATGGCCCCTAAACTATGTTCTGGGATGAAAGTTACAGCTTCAGTGAAATCCGTTTGCAAATCGGAGTGATAGATTAGAATCGAGAGCCAACGGTAAGTTTTCTATGTTAAACCATGACACCATTGAAAAACTGGTTACGTTTGCAATCGAAAGAAAAATGACTATAGTTGAAGAGGTAATGGCCCCTAAACTATGTTCTGGGATGAAAGTTACAGCTTCAGTGAAATCCGTTTGCAAATCGGAGTGATAGATTAGAATCGAGAGCCAACGGTAAGTTTTCTATGTTAAACCATGACACCATTGAAAAACTGGTTACGTTTGCAATCGAAAGAAAAATGACTATAGTTGAAGAGGTAATGGCCCCTAAACTATGTTCTGGGATGAAAGTTACAGCTTCAGTGAAATCCGTTTGCAAATCGGAGTGATAGATTAGAATCGAGAGCCAACGGTAAGTTTTCTATGTTAAACCATTACACCATTGAAAAACTGGTTACGTTTGCAATCGAAAGAAAAATGACTATAGTTGAAGAGGTAATGGCCCCTAAACTATGTTCTGGGATGAAAGTTACAGCTTCAGTGAAATCCGTTTGCAAATCGGAGTGATAGATTAGAATCGAGAGCCAACGGTAAGTTTTCTATGTTAAACCATTACACCATTGAAAAACTGGTTACGTTTGCAATCGAAAGAAAAATGACTATAGTTGAAGAGGTAATGGCCCCTAAACTATGTTCTGGGATGAAAGTTACAGCTTCAGTGAAATCCGTTTGCAAATCGGAGTGATAGATTAGAATCGAGAGCCAACGGTGAGTTTTCTATGTTAAACCATTACACCATTGAAAAACTGGTTACGTTTGCAATCGAAAGAAAAATGACTATAGTTGAAGAGGTAATGGCCCCTAAACTATGTTCTGGGATGAAAGTTACAGCTTCAGTGAAATCCGTTTGCAAATCGGAGTGATAGATTAGAATCGAGAGCCAACGGTAAGTTTTCTATGTTAAACCATTACACCTTTGAAAAACTGGTTACGTTTGCAATCGAAAGAAAAATGACTATAGTTGAAGAGGTAATGGCCCCTAAACTATGTTCTGGGATGAAATTTACAGCTTCAGTGAAATCCGTTTGCAAATCGGAGTGATAGATTAGAATCGAGAGCCAACGGTAAGTTTTCTATGTTAAACCATGACACCATTGAAAAACTGGTTACGTTTGCAATCGAAAGAAAAATGACTATAGTTGAAGAGGTAATGGCCCCTAAACTATGTTCTGGGATGAAAGTTACAGCTTCAGTGAAATCCGTTTGCAAATCGGAGTGATAGATTAGAATCGAGAGCCAACGGTAAGTTTTCTATGTTAAACCATTACACCATTGAAAAACTGGTTACGTTTGCAATCGAAAGAAAAATGACTATAGTTGAAGAGGTAATGGCCCCTAAACTATGTTCTGGGATGAAAGTTACAGCTTCAGTGAAATCCGTTTGCAAATCGGAGTGATAGATTAGAATCGAGAGCCAACGGTAAGTTTTCTATGTTAAACCATTACACCATTGAAAAACTGGTTACGTTTGCAATCGAAAGAAAAATGACTATAGTTGAAGAGGTAATGGCCCCTAAACTATGTTCTGGGATGAAAGTTACAGCTTCAGTGAAATCCGTTTGCAAATCGGAGTGATAGATTAGAATCGAGAGCCAACGGTAAGTTTTCTATGTTAAACCATTACACCATTGAAAAACTGGTTACGTTTGCAATCGAAAGAAAAATGACTATAGTTGAAGAGGTAATGGCCCCTAAACTATGTTCTGGGATGAAAGTTACAGCTTCAGTGAATTCCGTTTGCAAATCGGAGTGATAGATTAGAATCGAGAGCCAACGGTAAGTTTTCTATGTTAAACCATTACACCATTGAAAAACTGGTTACGTTTGCAATCGAAAGAAAAATGACTATAGTTGAAGAGGTAATGGCCCCTAAACTATGTTCTGGGATGAAAGTTACAGCTTCAGTGAAATCCGTTTGCAAATCGGAGTGATAGATTAGAATCGAGAGCCAACGGTAAGTTTTCTATGTTAAACCATTACACCTTTGAAAAACTGGTTACGTTTGCAATCGAAAGAAAAATGACTATAGTTGAAGAGGTAATGGCCCCTAAACTATGTTCTGGGATGAAATTTACAGCTTCAGTGAAATCCGTTTGCAAATCGGAGTGATAGATTAGAATCGAGAGCCAACGGTAAGTTTTCTATGTTAAACCATGACACCATTGAAAAACTGGTTACGTTTGCAATCGAAAGAAAAATGACTATAGTTGAAGAGGTAATGGCCCCTAAACTATGTTCTGGGATGAAAGTTACAGCTTCAGTGAAATCCGTTTGCAAATCGGAGTGATAGATTAGAATCGAGAGCCAACGGTAAGTTTTCTATGTTAAACCATTACACCATTGAAAAACTGGTTACGTTTGCAATCGAAAGAAAAATGACTATAGTTGAAGAGGTAATGGCCCCTAAACTATGTTCTGGGATGAAAGTTACAGCTTCAGTGAAATCCGTTTGCAAATCGGAGTGATAGATTAGAATCGAGAGCCAACGGTAAGTTTTCTATGTTAAACCATTACACCATTGAAAAACTGGTTACGTTTGCAATCGAAAGAAAAATGACTATAGTTGAAGAGGTAATGGCCCCTAAACTATGTTCTGGGATGAAAGTTACAGCTTCAGTGAAATCCGTTTGCAAATCGGAGTGATAGATTAGAATCGAGAGCCAACGGTGAGTTTTCTATGTTAAACCATTACACCATTGAAAAACTGGTTACGTTTGCAATCGAAAGAAAAATGACTATAGTTGAAGAGGTAATGGCCCCTAAACTATGTTCTGGGATGAAAGTTACAGCTTCAGTGAAATCCGTTTGCAAATCGGAGTGATAGATTAGAATCGAGAGCCAACGGTAAGTTTTCTATGTTAAACCATGACACCATTGAAAAACTGGTTACGTTTGCAATCGAAAGAAAAATGACTATAGTTGAAGAGGTAATGGCCCCTAAACTATGTTCTGGGATGAAAGTTACAGCTTCAGTGAAATCCGTTTGCAAATCGGAGTGATAGATTAGAATCGAGAGCCAACGGTAAGTTTTCTATGTTAAACCAATTCCAATTGTTTTTTATTGAAGATTTTTTAAACATATACAAAAATGAAATACTTATAATAAAACAGTATATTGTATTACAGAGAATTGCATTGTATAAGTAAGATTATACAGAATCTCAAATCAATCAATACAGAGTATTATATTAATAACAACAACAATAACAGATTCCGCAACTATTGCAACGTCTCAATACACTATTGTTAATTACAAAGAGCAAGAGGACCAAGACTAATTCTTGGTGTGTTTGCTTCGAAAGTCTAAGGTTATATATCTAAAGGGGGATATATCTTATGTCTATCTATTAGTTCCACCCTAATATATCTCTAGAAGTTCAGTCCATTAGTGACTTACATGTATTTCTAGAGGAATAGTTATATATTGTTTTAGATTTGGTATACATATATGTACAAACATATACATATATAGAAAGCTTTGTTAAGACCTCTCAACTTGGAGAATGGGGGAATAAAACCACCCTACAGAGACTCCAAGGAGTGGTCTCTGTATATATAGTGCATTTTTCCATTCTATACATATATATATATGTCATCTATTACTGTGTGGGGATGATTATCTATATCTTAATATCTGGTGGTTGAGTTGATTAATTTGTATATTACTTTCAGAAATTTTTCATATCTGTTGTATCTATGAGTTTTGAGTGTATGGTCCAATCTTAGTTATAGAATCGAAAAAACTGGAAAGGAGGAAAGAAAACTATTTCAGGCGTGAGCCTAGAAAAACTAAAACTAAACTATACTATTCTACACTAAACAGTATGCATCTTGTCCCAAAAAGGTCAGTGTGCAGAGGTGTGATCTCTAGATCTTAGTTATACCATGAGCGGTAATCACATTATTCACAACATATGCAGTATTTATAGTATCCAGGAACTGTCTCAGTGAGGGCAGACGGAGTGTATCTTCTGTGAGAGGGCTAGATATCTCAAAATTTTAATAATTTGGAATTTTTGTATACTGTAGGCCAGAGACATGCCTTACCCAGGAAAGACTTCAGACTGTTATTTCTGATTGCCCATGCCTTCTCTGCGAGAAGATTTGACTCCACAATCCTCAATATTTCTCCAAGTGTTGGGATAGTAGTGGATTTCCAATTTAAAGCTATTTGGTTTCGAGTGACAATAAAGATATGATTGTATATGAGTCTTTCCTGAGGTGGCAGGTCCCTAACCCCCAGGTGCAAAAGTGCCATACCCGAAGGTATAGACTGTAAGGACATAGGCAATTTTTTCAAAAACCTTAAAATGTTATCTCTGAGTACTTTCAGTTTTGGACAGTCCCAAAGTAAGTGACCAATAGATCCCGTTAGGCTGCACCCTCTCCAACACAATGGGGATGTGTTCATGTCAAATCTAGCTATCTTCTCCGGAGACATGTACCATTGCCAGATGGTTTTAAGTAGGCCTTCTTGGTGGTTTACACAGTGTGATGATTGTTTAACCGATTTCATTGTTAGTTCCCATTCTTCCATGCTTGTATCAACTCCCAAATATTCCTGCCATTGGTTAAGTTGCCATTTTGGAAATTTTTCTTTCAAAGATAAGAGTGTTCTATAGAATATTGATGTTCCTTTTGTATTAATACTTTCTGGCTGAAGTAATTTTTTGATTTGGGGAATTAATGTAATAGGGCTATATTGGAATTTCCTTACAAATTTACTAACCTTAGAGTATGTGGATTTATCTGTGGGTGGTATGTTATAATTAAGCATTAGGTGTTCAAATGGTTTGATTTCATTATTATCTAGTAAGTCTTGAACATGTTTTATACCCAGATCTACCCAGGCGTCTAAATTTATGTTTCTAATGACAGAATGAAGGGCAGTCAGGGGGGTATCTATCTCTATGGCATATGTTTCTTCCTTACAAAGTTTCAGTATTTCTTTCCATATTTTTGAAGTGTTGGCCGATATAGGGTTAGTGATACTTTGTCTAGTCTTCCAGACCAATCTGGATTCAAGAAATAATTTATAAGAGTTTGTAAAAAGTTGGCTTTCCTCTATAGAGAACCATTGCTTGGTGCGGTCTTCCTGCCATATTGTTCTGGACTGATCTAATATAGTTGATTTATAGTATAATTCTATGTTCGGGACCCCAAGGCCTAAATTTGACACATGGGATGTTAAGATTTTGTTAGAAAATCTAGCTTTCTTGTTTAGTAAGATGAAGTTATTGAGAAGCTTTTGAAGGGTATTGAAGAAGGTCTGGGGTACTCTGATTGGCAAATTCCTGAAGAGGTATAGCAGTTGGGGTAATATTATCATCTTGAAAGCCGCTGCTCTACCCATCCATGAATATTCCACTTTGGCCAGGGCTTCTAGTTTAATCTTAAATTTTTTTAGCCATGGGTTATAATTCTCTTTGTATAGTTGCGTTATTAATGGGGTTAATTGTATGCCTAAGTATTTCACTGATGTATCGTTCCAAGAATAACTGCAGGATTCTTTAAGAGTATGTATAATTTTTTGGGGAATAAAGCATGGAAGAATTACTGTTTTCTTTTGGTTGAGCTTATAAAAGGAGATATTAGAGAAATCCTCAATTTCTGTGTTGACAGCTGGCAATGATAACAATGGTTTTTGGAGAAATAGTATGATATCATCTGCGTATAAGCTTAATTTGGTGACTGAATGTCCTAATTTAATACCATATATTTGAGAATTATCTCTTATACTTTGTGCTAGGGGCTCCAAAGAAAGATTAAATATTAATGGGGAGAGGGGGCAGCCTTGTCGTGTACCATTTCTGATATTAAATGCATTCGACAGAGAACCAGAGGTAAGAACTTTAGCCGATGGTTGGGTGTATAAGGCCATTATCGCCTTATGTAGAAAACCAGGAATTCCAAATTTAGTGAGAACCCTTGCTAAATATAACCAGTTGACTCTGTCGAACGCCTTCTCCGCATCAAGAGACACTAGGAGAGTGGGCGTCCGACAGAGCCCAACTTTGTGGATTAAAGCAAGGGCTTTTCGGGTGCCATCACAAGTAGATCTGTTTTTTGTGAATCCCACTTGATCGGGGTGTAAGAGTTGGGGCATCAAGGGAGATAATCTATTTGCAATTACTTTAGAGTAAATTTTTAAATCAGAATTAAGTAATGAAATGGGCCTATAGTTGCTTGGGTCAGAGAGGTCTTTGTCTTCCTTAGGGATGGTTGAGATTAGGGCTGATAAGGATTCCTTAGGGAAGATACCTTTAATCGCTACTTCGTTAATCATATCTGTGAGGGGGCCTACCAGAATGGTTATAAATTTTTTAAAATAGTCATTGATGTACCCATCCGGTCCCGGGGCTTTATCGTTCTTAAGTGAGTTTATGGCCGCAATTACTTCCTGTTGGGTAAAGGGGGTCCCTAAATACTTTTTCTCAAAGTCAGACAAAGAAGGAAGATTGACCTTATCAAGGTATTTATCTATCTCCTGGGTAGTTGGGTTATGAGAATTTGGATCTGATTCCAAATTGTAGAGATTCTCATAGTATTTGGCAAGTGCGTTTACTATCTCTTGTGGATGATGTACTACTTTTTTGGTCTGTGGGTGTATTATTTTTACTATTCTGTGATGCACTCTCTTTCCCTTAATTTTTCTGGCCATTACTCTACCAGCTCTATTATTGTCATAGTACCAGTTTTCTCGGAGGATAGTCTGCCATTTATCGTATTCATAATACATGGTGTCTGCTAGTTCTTGTCTGGTTTCTTCCAGTGTTTTAATCAGCTCAGTTTTCTTGTTAACAAAAATTTCCTTCTCAAGAGACTTAATCTTTTGTAATAAGAGATTGGTATTCTCCTTTCTCTTTTTCTTTTGAATAGCACTCAACTTCATAATAATACCTCTAATGTAGGCCTTGTGTGCATTCCATAACGTTGTTTTTGTGACATCTTTAGTGTCATTTAATTCAAAATACTCAGCAAGTTCCTTTTTGATAATGGGTGAGGTGTGTTCCGAATTTAGAATAAATTTGTTCAATTTCCATATTTGGGGGCGTAGGGTAGAATTTTGTAGAGAAAATTTTATAAGTAAGGGGGAGTGATCCGACCAGATTCTGGGTCCTATCTCAACATCTGTGATCAATGGTAAAGTGAATTTGTCTACCAAACAATAGTCAATGCGTGTGAAGGATTTGTGGATTGGTGAGTGGTAGGTAAATTCTTGGGATGTGGGGTGAAAACATCTCCAGGAATCGTATAGTTCATGATTCAATAAAGCAGGTTGTAGAATGGAGTGTGTTCTCCTACTATTAGATGTACAATCAATTTGGACATCTGCTATGGCATTAAAATCTCCTGACACAAATAGGTGTCCTTTATGGAGTGTAGTAATTTTTTTGAGTGTTTTGTTAATAAATTTTAATTGATGGGTATTTGGAGAATATACGCTTGCGAATGTGTATTCTTGAGAATTAATTGATCCTCTGATTACCACTAATCTACCATCTTCACTTGTGAAAGTTTCTTCTATCACTAGTCCCAGTGTATCTTTAACAGCAATAAATACCCCCGCTTTCTTTTTGTTACTTTTTAAAGTAGAGTGAAATATATTAGAGAATTGGTATAATTTAAAACGACTTGCTGAGATTTTGGTCAAATGTGTCTCTTGTACACACACAATGTCTGCATTCTGTTCCTTAATTAATTTTTGTAGGAGATATCGTTTTCTATGTGAATTCAACCCTCTCACATTTATTGACAGAATATTACAGTCTTGCAACATAGTATTGATTACAATTGCATTTATACAGACCATACCATAGCGTCAGCCCATCACGAGACAGTCCTGGAGAATCCAGATATTTTCTGCACATCAAAAATCTGAGTATAGGGAAATAAGTTAGAGAGGACAACAGTATGCATACTTTATGAAAACAAAAGAACAACAGAAAACCAAGCAAAAGACTGGTAGGCATCCGGTTCTACCCTCCAGAAATTTGCTTATCCTGGAGAATGGGGGTTTAATACTTCCCTACTGAGACTCCAGAAAGTTGCCGTTAAGAAGGCAGAGAACAAAAGAAACAACCAACAGAAGCACTAGGTTAGAACTAATCTAGTTCCAAAAGTTTCAAGTGTGAACTTGATCGGTGGAAGCAAAGGAACCACAATGTGGATCAGGATCAAGCCGTTTTCCTCTGAGACAGAAATGTTATTCTTCTCTAGGGAAAACGTTTTTAAGGGGAAAAAATAAAGTCTGTGACGAATACCATATGCTCAGGTATCTGAAGAAGCCCCTGCAATGTTTCCTTTTTCTACTTGGTCAGGCGGGGGTGTAGTGTCCATCTGTGGTGGTGGAGCATTCTTGGGCATCTGTCTTGGTGAGGCTAGTTGCTTTGATAAGGAGACTTGATAAACTGGTTTATCTTTATATATTGGTCTGTCCTTCCTGGGATCTCTTGGTATAAAAATCGGGATATTCCACTTAGCCAGCAAATCAGATGCTTCTCTTGGGCTTCTGGCAACATGGGTTACTCCATTATCAGAGATCAATAGTTTGGGGGGGAAACCCCAGGAATAGTCGATTTTCCTGTGACGTAAGGTAGTAGTTACTTCAGAGAATTGTCTCCTTGCATGCAGTGTAGCCTGAGAAAGATCTTGATAGAGGATGAGGTCTTGATATGGGCTAGGTAGTTTCTTACCTCCTCTGGTGGCTGACAGCAGTCTTTCCTTGGCATGGAAAAAGTGTACTCTCGTGATAACATCCCGTGGCAGATGTTTGGCTACATGTGCCGGTTTTGGTAGTCGGTGGGCCCTGTCGATAACCAATTCTTGGTCTGGGAGGTCAGGAGCTGTGCTTTTCAGGATGTCTTTGACGTAGTCCTTGAGGTCGTTGGAGTTCACTGATTCCGGGACACCTCTAATTTTAACATTATTTCGACGGTTCCTGTCCTCGTTGTCAGCTATTTTCCCCTTCATCCACGTATTCTGTTGAAGAAGCTCCTTATGTGCCCCAACGAGGTGATTATGGGCAATGGCCATCTTCTCTATTCTTCTTTCCAGTTCAGATATTCTGGAGTCAGTTTCCCCTGCGATTTGCGAAACATGTCCTGCTAATGTCTGAAGGTCTGCTCTGACTTCTCCAATGTCATCTTGAATGACTGCTCTGAAGGAGAGCATGAAGTCCTTTAAGAACTGCTGTGATGTGGGTTGATCTGTTACTGGGAAAGATTCCAGAGGATCCAAAGCTTTGGGCTGTCTTTGTGATCTGTTTTCCCTTTGAAGGCGTTGGGGAAGTGAAAGCATACTTTGCTGTACTGATGCGGCCGTTTGGCCGCTTGAGGGAGAGTATTGCGGATTTCTTGTGCGGTTTGACGCGTCCGTATGTACGCCTGTAGTGGTGGGATGCGTACTTTGCGGGCCGCCGGACGCGTCAAAATGTACGCTTGGATCAGGGGGATGTACGCGTACCTGCTCCCCGGCGCTGTGGAAGTCCGCATCGGCCAGCGGCGCTACTGTGTGTCCCTGCTTCAGGGGGCTCCGTTCGCGGACTTTTTTGGCCTGCCGCTGCCGCTGGAAGTCCTCCTCATCGCTGTCCTCCTCATACAGCGCTTCATGGCCTCTTGGGTAGGGGGTCTGGAGGGGTGCATACCTGTTTTGTAGTGGGATGGAAGGTGGAGTGCTGAGCATGGATCTATCCAGGGCCTCCCTGCTGTGATAGCGGTGGCCATCTTGGTCTTCTTCACCATAGTAAGGAGACAGCTTTCTCAGGGCTGGGGAGCTGTAATTTCTTCCTGATTTCGATCTCCTGTACTCCCAGTCGTCCCCAGAGCGTCCTGCCATCATTCTGTGTGGTTTTTGGGGCTTTTCAGAGTGCTTTCAGTCGCTTTCTCTGGTATTCAGGCAGAGAGCTCTGGTCTCACACAACCATGCAGCTCAGCAGCCAGCCACGCCCCCTTTTCTATGTTAAACCATGACACCATTGAAAAACTGGTTACGTTTGCAATCGAAAGAAAAATGACTATAGTTGAAGAGGTAATGGCCCCTAAACTATGTTCTGGGATGAAAGTTACAGCTTCAGTGAAATCCGTTTGCAAATCGGAGTGATAGATTAGAATCGAGAGCCAACGGTAAGTTTTCTATGTTAAACCATTACACCATTGAAAAACTGGTTACGTTTGCAATCGAAAGAAAAATGACTATAGTTGAAGAGGTAATGGCCCCTAAACTATGTTCTGGGATGAAAGTTACAGCTTCAGTGAAATCCGTTTGCAAATCGGAGTGATAGATTAGAATCGAGAGCCAACGGTAAGTTTTCTATGTTAAACCATTACACCATTGAAAAACTGGTTACGTTTGCAATCGAAAGAAAAATGACTATAGTTGAAGAGGTAATGGCCCCTAAACTATGTTCTGGGATGAAAGTTACAGCTTCAGTGAAATCCGTTTGCAAATCGGAGTGATAGATTAGAATCGAGAGCCAACGGTAAGTTTTCTATGTTAAACCATGACACCATTGAAAAACTGGTTACGTTTGCAATCGAAAGAAAATTGACTATAGTTGAAGAGGTAATGGCCCCTAAACTATGTTCTGGGATGAAAGTTACAGCTTCAGTGAAATCCGTTTGCAAATCGGAGTGATAGATTAGAATCGAGAGCCAACGGTAAGTTTTCTATGTTAAACCATGACACCATTGAAAAACTGGTTACGTTTGCAATCGAAAGAAAAATGACTATAGTTGAAGAGGTAATGGCCCCTAAAATATGTTCTGGGATGAAAGTTACAGCTTCAGTGAAATCCGTTTGCAAATCGGAGTGATAGATTAGAATCGAGAGCCAACGGTAAGTTTTCTATGTTAAACCATTACACCATTGAAAAACTGGTTACGTTTGCAATCGAAAGAAAAATGACTATAGTTGAAGAGGTAATGGCCCCTAAACTATGTTCTGGGATGAAAGTTACAGCTTCAGTGAAATCCGTTTGCAAATCGGAGTGATAGATTAGAATCGAGAGCCAACGGTAAGTTTTCTATGTTAAACCATTACACCATTGAAAAACTGGTTACGTTTGCAATCGAAAGAAAAATGACTATAGTTGAAGAGGTAATGGCCCCTAAACTATGTTCTGGGATGAAAGTTACAGCTTCAGTGAAATCCGTTTGCAAATCGGAGTGATAGATTAGAATCGAGAGCCAACGGTAAGTTTTCTGTGTTAAACCATTACACCATTGAAAAACTGGTTACGTTTGCAATCGAAAGAAAAATGACTATAGTTGAAGAGGTAATGGCCCCTAAACTATGTTCTGGGATGAAAGTTACAGCTTCAGTGAAATCCGTTTGCAAATCGGAGTGATAGATTAGAATCGAGAGCCAACGGTAAGTTTTCTATGTTAAACCATGACACCATTGAAAAACTGGTTACGTTTGCAATCGAAAGAAAAATGACTATAGTTGAAGAGGTAATGGCCCCTAAACTATGTTCTGGGATGAAAGTTACAGCTTCAGTGAAATCCGTTTGCAAATCGGAGTGATAGATTAGAATCGAGAGCCAACGGTAAGTTTTCTATGTTAAACCATTACACCATTGAAAAACTGGTTACGTTTGCAATCGAAAGAAAAATGACTATAGTTGAAGAGGTAATGGCCCCTAAACTATGTTCTGAGATGAAAGTTACAGCTTCAGTGAAATCCGTTTGCAAATCGGAGTGATAGATTAGAATCGAGAGCCAACGGTAAGTTTTCTATGTTAAACCATGACACCATTGAAAAACTGGTTACGTTTGCAATCGAAAGAAAAATGACTATAGTTGAAGAGGTAATGGCCCCTAAACTATGTTCTGGGATGAAAGTTACAGCTTCAGTGAAATCCGTTTGCAAATCGGAGTGATAGATTAGAATCGAGAGCCAACGGTAAGTTTTCTATGTTAAACCATTACACCATTGAAAAACTGGTTACGTTTGCAATCGAAAGAAAAATGACTATAGTTGAAGAGGTAATGGCCCCTAAACTATGTTCTGGGATGAAAGTTACAGCTTCAGTGAAATCCGTTTGCAAATCGGAGTGATAGATTAGAATCGAGAGCCAACGGTAAGTTTTCTATGTTAAACCATTACACCATTGAAAAACTGGTTACGTTTGCAATCGAAAGAAAAATGACTATAGTTGAAGAGGTAATGGCCCCTAAACTATGTTCTGGGATGAAAGTTACAGCTTCAGTGAAATCCGTTTGCAAATCGGAGTGATAGATTAGAATCGAGAGCCAACGGTAAGTTTTCTATGTTAAACCATTACACCATTGAAAAACTGGTTACGTTTGCAATCGAAAGAAAAATGACTATAGTTGAAGAGGTAATGGCCCCTAAACTATGTTCTGGGATGAAAGTTACAGCTTCAGTGAAATCCGTTTGCAAATCGGAGTGATAGATTAGAATCGAGAGCCAACGGTAAGTTTTCTATGTTAAACCATTACACCATTGAAAAACTGGTTACGTTTGCAATCGAAAGAAAAATGACTATAGTTGAAGAGGTAATGGCCCCTAAACTATGTTCTGGGATGAAAGTTACAGCTTCAGTGAAATCCATTTGCAAATCGGAGTGATAGATTAGAATCGAGAGCCAACGGTAAGTTTTCTATGTTAAACCATTACACCATTGAAAAACTGGTTACGTTTGCAATCGAAAGAAAAATGACTATAGTTGAAGAGGTAATGGCCCCTAAACTATGTTCTGGGATGAAAGTTACAGCTTCAGTGAAATCCGTTTGCAAATCGGAGTGATAGATTAGAATCGAGAGCCAACGGTAAGTTTTCTATGTTAAACCATTACACCATTGAAAAACTGGTTACGTTTGCAATCGAAAGAAAAATGACTATAGTTGAAGAGGTAATGGCCCCTAAACTATGTTCTGGGATGAAAGTTACAGCTTCAGTGAAATCCGTTTGCAAATCGGAGTGATAGATTAGAATCGAGAGCCAACGGTAAGTTTTCTATGTTAAACCATTACACCATTGAAAAACTGGTTACGTTTGCAATCGAAAGAAAAATGACTATAGTTGAAGAGGTAATGGCCCCTAAACTATGTTCTGGGATGAAAGTTACAGCTTCAGTAAAATCCGTTTGCAAATCGGAGTGATAGATTAGAATCGAGAGCCAACGGTAAGTTTTCTATGTTAACCCATTACACCATTGAAAAACTGGTTACGTTTGCAATCGAAAGAAAAATGACTATAGTTGAAGAGGTAATGGCCCCTAAACTATGTTCTGGGATGAAAGTTACAGCTTCAGTGAAATCCGTTTGCAAATCGGAGTGATAGATTAGAATCGAGAGCCAATGGTAAGTTTTCTGTGTTAAACCATTACACCATTGAAAAACTGGTTACGTTTGCAATCGAAAGAAAAATGACTATAGTTGAAGAGGTAATGGCCCCTAAACTATGTTCTGGGATGAAAGTTACAGCTTCAGTGAAATCCGTTTGCAAATCGGAGTGATAGATTAGAATCGAGAGCCAACGGTAAGTTTTCTGTGTTAAACCATTACACCATTGAAAAACTGGTTACGTTTGCAATCGAAAGAAAAATGACTATAGTTGAAGAGGTAATGGCCCCTAAACTATGTTCTGGGATGAAAGTTACAGCTTCAGTGAAATCCGTTTGCAAATCGGAGTGATAGATTAGAATCGAGAGCCAACGGTAAGTTTTCTATGTTAAACCATTACACCATTGAAAAACTGGTTACGTTTGCAATCGAAAGAAAAATGACTATAGTTGAAGAGGTAATGGCCCCTAAACTATGTTTTGGGATGAAAGTTACAGCTTCAGTAAAATCCGTTTGCAAATCGGAGTGATAGATTAGAATCGAGAGCCAACGGTAAGTTTTCTATGTTAACCCACTACACCATTGAAAAACTGGTTACGTTTGCAATCGAAAGAAAAATGACTATAGTTGAAGAGGTAATGGCCCCTAAACTATGTTCTGGGATGAAAGTTACAGCTTCAGTGAAATCCGTTTGCAAATCGGAGTGATAGATTAGAATCGAGAGCCAACGGTAAGTTTTCTGTGTTAAACCATTACACCATTGAAAAACTGGTTACGTTTGCAATCGAAAGAAAAATGACTATAGTTGAAGAGGTAATGGCCCCTAAACTATGTTCTGGGATGAAAGTTACAGCTTCAGTGAAATCCGTTTGCAAATCGGAGTGATAGATTAGAATCGAGAGCCAACGGTAAGTTTTCTGTGTTAAACCATTACACCATTGAAAAACTGGTTACGTTTGCAATCGAAAGAAAAATGACTATAGTTGAAGAGGTAATGGCCCCTAAACTATGTTCTGGGATGAAAGTTACAGCTTCAGTGAAATCCGTTTGCAAATCGGAGTGATAGATTAGAATCGAGAGCCAACGGTAAGTTTTCTATGTTAAACCATTACACCATTGAAAAACTGGTTACGTTTGCAATCGAAAGAAAAATGACTATAGTTGAAGAGGTAATGGCCCCTAAACTATGTTCTGGGATGAAAGTTACAGCTTCAGTGAAATCTGTTTGCAAATCGGAGTGATAGATTAGAATCGAGAGCCAACGGTAAGTTTTCTATGTTAAACCATTACACCATTGAAAAACTGGTTACGTTTGCAATCGAAAGAAAAATGACTATAGTTGAAGAGGTAATGGCCCCTAAACTATGTTCTGGGATGAAAGTTACAGCTTCAGTGAAATCCGTTTGCAAATCGGAGTGATAGATTAGAATCGAGAGCCAACGGTAAGTTTTCTATGTTAAACCATTACACCATTGAAAAACTGGTTACGTTTGCAATCGAAAGAAAAATGACTATAGTTGAAGAGGTAATGGCCCCTAAACTATGTTCTGGGATGAAAGTTACAGCTTCAGTGAAATCCGTTTGCAAATCGGAGTGATAGATTAGAATCGAGAGCCAACGGTAAGTTTTCTGTGTTAAACCATTACACCATTGAAAAACTGGTTACGTTTGCAATCGAAAGAAAAATGACTATAGTTGAAGAGGTAATGGCCCCTAAACTATGTTCTGGGATGAAAGTTACAGCTTCAGTGAAATCCGTTTGCAAATCGGAGTGATAGATTAGAATCGAGAGCCAACGGTAAGTTTTCTATGTTAAACCATGACACCATTGAAAAACTGGTTACGTTTGCAATCGAAAGAAAAATGACTATAGTTGAAGAGGTAATGGCCCCTAAACTATGTTCTGGGATGAAAGTTACAGCTTCAGTGAAATCCGTTTGCAAATCGGAGTGATAGATTAGAATCGAGAGCCAACGGTAAGTTTTCTATGTTAAACCATTACACCATTGAAAAACTGGTTACGTTTGCAATCGAAAGAAAAATGACTATAGTTGAAGAGGTAATGGCCCCTAAACTATGTTCTGGGATGAAAGTTACAGCTTCAGTGAATTCCGTTTGCAAATCGGAGCGATAGATTAGAATCGAGAGCCAACGGTAAGTTTTCTATGTTAAACCATTACACCATTGAAAAACTGGTTACGTTTGCAATCGAAAGAAAAATGACTATAGTTGAAGAGGTAATGGCCCCTAAACTATGTTCTGGGATGAAAGTTACAGCTTCAGTGAAATCCGTTTGCAAATCGGAGTGATAGATTAGAATCGAGAGCCAACGGTAAGTTTTCTATGTTAAACCATTACACCTTTGAAAAACTGGTTATGTTTGCAATCGAAAGAAAAATGACTATAGTTGAAGAGGTAATGGCCCCTAAACTATGTTCTGGGATGAAATTTACAGCTTCAGTGAAATCCGTTTGCAAATCGGAGTGATAGATTAGAATCGAGAGCCAACGGTAAGTTTTCTATGTTAAACCATTACACCATTGAAAAACTGGTTACGTTTGCAATCGAAAGAAAAATGACTATAGTTGAAGAGGTAATGGCCCCTAAACTATGTTCTGGGATGAAAGTTACAGCTTCAGTGAAATCCGTTTGCAAATCGGAGTGATAGATTAGAATCGAGAGCCAACGGTAAGTTTTCTGTGTTAAACCATTACACCATTGAAAAACTGGTTACGTTTGCAATCGAAAGAAAAATGACTATAGTTGAAGAGGTAATGGCCCCTAAACTATGTTCTGGGATGAAAGTTACAGCTTCAGTGAAATCCGTTTGCAAATCGGAGTGATAGATTAGAATCGAGAGCCAACGGTAAGTTTTCTATGTTAAACCATGACACCATTGAAAAACTGGTTACGTTTGCAATCGAAAGAAAAATGACTATAGTTGAAGAGGTAATGGCCCCTAAACTATGTTCTGGGATGAAAGTTACAGCTTCAGTGAAATCCGTTTGCAAATCGGAGTGATAGATTAGAATCGAGAGCCAACGGTAAGTTTTCTATGTTAAACCATTACACCATTGAAAAACTGGTTACGTTTGCAATCGAAAGAAAAATGACTATAGTTGAAGAGGTAATGGCCCCTAAACTATGTTCTGGGATGAAAGTTACAGCTTCAGTGAAATCCGTTTGCAAATCGGAGTGATAGATTAGAATCGAGAGCCAACGGTAAGTTTTCTATGTTAAACCATTACACCATTGAAAAACTGGTTACGTTTGCAATCGAAAGAAAAATGACTATAGTTGAAGAGGTAATGGCCCCTAAACTATGTTCTGGGATGAAAGTTACAGCTTCAGTGAAATCCGTTTGCAAATCGGAGTGATAGATTAGAATCGAGAGCCAACGGTAAGTTTTCTATGTTAAACCATTACACCATTGAAAAACTGGTTACGTTTGCAATCGAAAGAAAAATGACTATAGTTGAAGAGGTAATGGCCCCTAAACTATGTTCTGGGATGAAAGTTACAGCTTCAGTGAAATCCGTTTGCAAATCGGAGTGATAGATTAGAATCGAGAGCCAACGGTAAGTTTTCTATGTTAAACCATTACACCATTGAAAAACTGGTTACGTTTGCAATCGAAAGAAAAATGACTATAGTTGAAGAGGTAATGGCCCCTAAACTATGTTCTGGGATGAAAGTTACAGCTTCAGTAAAATCCGTTTGCAAATCGGAGTGATAGATTAGAATCGAGAGCCAACGGTAAGTTTTCTGTGTTAAACCATTACACCATTGAAAAACTGGTTACGTTTGCAATCGAAAGAAAAATGACTATAGTTGAAGAGGTAATGGCCCCTAAACTATGTTCTGGGATGAAAGTTACAGCTTCAGTGAAATCCGTTTGCAAATCGGAGTGATAGATTAGAATCGAGAGCCAACAGTAAGTTTTCTATGTTAAACCATGACACCATTGAAAAACTGGTTACGTTTGCAATCGAAAGAAAAATGACTATAGTTGAAGAGGTAATGGCCCCTAAACTATGTTCTGGGATGAAAGTTACAGCTTCAGTGAAATCCGTTTGCAAATCGGAGTGATAGATTAGAATCGAGAGCCAACGGTAAGTTTTCTATGTTAAACCATTACACCATTGAAAAACTGGTTACGTTTGCAATCGAAAGAAAAATGACTATAGTTGAAGAGGTAATGGCCCCTAAACTATGTTCTGGGATGAAAGTTACAGCTTCAGTGAAATCCGTTTGCAAATCGGAGTGATAGATTAGAATAGAGAGCCAACGGTAAGTTTTCTATGTTAAACCATTACACCATTGAAAAACTGGTTACGTTTGCAATCGAAAGAAAAATGACTATAGTTGAAGAGGTAATGGCCCCTAAACTATGTTCTGGGATGAAAATTACAGCTTCAGTGAAATCCGTTTGCAAATCGGAGTGATAGATTAGAATCGAGAGCCAACGGTAAGTTTTCTATGTTAAACCATTACACCATTGAAAAACTGGTTACGTTTGCAATCGAAAGAAAAATGACTATAGTTGAAGAGGTAATGGCCCCTAAACTATGTTCTGGGATGAAAGTTACAGCTTCAGTGAAATCTGTTTGCAAATCGGAGTGATAGATTAGAATCGAGAGCCAACGGTAAGTTTTCTATGTTAAACCATTACACCATTGAAAAACTGGTTACGTTTGCAATCGAAAGAAAAATGACTATAGTTGAAGAGGTAATGGCCCCTAAACTATGTTCTGGGATGAAAGTTACAGCTTCAGTGAAATCCGTTTGCAAATCGGAGTCATAGATTAGAATCGAGAGCCAACGGTAAGTTTTCTGTGTTAAACCATTACACCATTGAAAAACTGGTTACGTTTGCAATCGAAAGAAAAATGACTATAGTTGAAGAGGTAATGGCCCCTAAACTATGTTCTGGGATGAAAGTTACAGCTTCAGTGAAATCCGTTTGCAAATCGGAGTGATAGATTAGAATCGAGAGCCAACGGTAAGTTTTCTGTGTTAAACCATTACACCATTGAAAAACTGGTTACGTTTGCAATCGAAAGAAAAATGACTATAGTTGAAGAGGTAATGGCCCCTAAACTATGTTCTGGGATGAAAGTTACAGCTTCAGTGAAATCCGTTTGCAAATCGGAGTGATAGATTAGAATCGAGAGCCAACGGTAAGTTTTCTATGTTAAACCATTACACCATTGAAAAACTGGTTACGTTTGCTCTCGATTCTAATCTATCACTCCGATTTGCAAACGGATTTCACTGAAGCTGTAACTTTCATCCCAGAACATAGTTTAGGGGCCATTACCTCTTCAACTATAGTCATTTTTCTTTCGATTGCAAACGTAACCAGTTTTTCAATGGTGTAATGGTTTAACATAGAAAACTTACCGTTGGCTCTCGATTCTAATCTATCACTCCGATTTGCAAACGGATTTCACTGAAGCTGTAACTTTCATCCCAGAACATAGTTTAGGGGCCATTACCTCTTCAACTATAGTCATTTTTCTTTCGATTGCAAACGTAACCAGTTTTTCAATGGTGTAATGGTTTAACATAGAAAACTTACCGTTGGCTCTCGATTCTAATCTATCACTCCGATTTGCAAACGGATTTCACTGAAGCTGTAACTTTCATCCCAGAACATAGTTTAGGGGCCATTACCTCTTCAACTATAGTCATTTTTCTTTCGATTGCAAACGTAACCAGTTTTTCAATGGTGTAATGGTTTAACATAGAAAACTTACCGTTGGCTCTCGATTCTAATCTATCACTCCGATTTGCAAACGGATTTCACTGAAGCTGTAACTTTCATCCCAGAACATAGTTTAGGGGCCATTACCTCTTCAACTATAGTCATTTTTCTTTCGATTGCAAACGTAACCAGTTTTTCAATGGTGTAATGGTTTAACATAGAAAACTTACCGTTGGCTCTCGATTCTAATCTATCACTCCGATTTGCAAACGGATTTCACTGAAGCTGTAACTTTCATCCCAGAACATAGTTTAGGGGCCATTACCTCTTCAACTATAGTCATTTTTCTTTCGTTTCAAGGGTGTTTATTGAATATAAAACTTCCATTAACAATTGGGATAAAATCACATATTCCCCACATGTGGGGATTATCACATATAAACTTTAAACGTTGAAAAATAAATGATATGGTTTGAAATTACAAATTGGAAACACATAACAACCTCAAAAAGTGACCATATATAGCTCGAGCTTCATACTTTTTTTTTGTTTTTCAGGGCCTAGTCTGACCCTTAAGAAAGGGACATGAGGGGGAAAGATAGGTACAAGGTAGGTAACAGAGGGAGTTGGGGTGAAAGGAATCACCATGAGTGGTTGTTCCACAGCATGCCTATGGTGAAGTCCAGTGGGAAGGACAGGGAAAGGCAGAAGGGGGGGTAGGGGAAAGATGGGTAGCGTACACATAGCCAAAAGACTAAGAGCTGAGTTCAGTGTAAAATAACATTGATTCATGTCCTGAGAGAACAGTTATGTCCACACATTTAAGCAAACAAAGATTAAACAGTACGAAAGGGACGCCCCATGGCACCTTAGGGAATTCTCCATACATCCAATAATACATCCTGAATAAGATACATTCTCAGAAGGCATGTAATATGTGAGAGAGTCCCACATTTTCCTGCCATGTTATCCAGGGATCCCAGACCTTAAAGAAGTTGTCCAAATTATCAAAAAGTTTGGCCCTAATGTGCTCCGAGGACATGGTAGAATTGAGGCTTCGAAACACTTCATCAGGTATAAGAGTTTCCTTCCTCCATTGAGCAGCCAAATGTCGTCTGGCATGCGCCATAATGTATTGAATGAGTTTATGAGTGGCATGCTTTAGTGGGGACGGCCTATTACCCAGCAACATGACTGAAGGGTCAATATCGTTCTGTAAGTTTAAAATCAATTTAGTATTATTCCATATATTTATCCAAAAAGTCTGGGCCTTCGGACACTCCCACCAAATATGCCACATGTCTCCCCGGGTTGTGCAACCCCTAAAACAATCAGAGGAATTTGTACGGTCGTATAAATGTAGTTTAGCCGGGGTCTGATAAACTCTGTGTAACAATTTTAATGAAGTCTCAATGGAGGAGAAGAAGAGAGAGCCCCTGGTTAGGGAGGTGCAACAGTGTGCCCACTTGCTATCGGAAAGCTCAAGACCTGTATCCCGTTCCCAGTCTAACTGGGCCTTGATCTTACCATCTACCACAGGGTATGAGAGGATAGAGTATATTTCTGAGATAAATCCCCTTTCCATTGGTCCATTTCTACACCTAACCTCGAAAGGAGAATATGTAAGCATTTCTTTGTTAGGGTCCAATGCAGATAGAAATTTAAAAATCATATCTAATCTTTCCCATTCCTCTCTAGGAACACCAAATGATTTGATAAAATGTGTTGGGGTTTGTATTTTGAAGGCAGAAAGAAATTTACCTACAGTGAGCAGACCCTTTTGAATCCACCATTTAAAATGGGGGGTCTTTTGGCCACCCGGAAAATCTGGGTTCCGTAGGATTCTTGTCATACAGGAGACGGTAGATTGTAGAGAATAAACAAATCGCAATCTGGACCATACGCTCAGAGAATGGGCAGACACCGGGGATAGTTTCCTGATTTTAGCTATAGGAATACGCCTAGCCCACATAGCACCGTCTAATGACAGGGGGGCCATAAGCTTTGACTCTATCTCAACCCATAGCGGGACAACATCAGGGCCAGCATTTGAAGTTGCCAATTGGGATAATTGGGCAGCCTGGTAATACTTAAACAAAAGGGGAGCATTTAAACCTCCTAAATCTCTGGGTCTAGCTAACGTTATATATTTGATCCGGGCCTTCCTCTTCCTCCAGATAAATCTCTGGATAAGGGTTTGCAGATGTTGTATTGGGCCTTTCTTGACAGCTATAGGTAGTGACCTGAACAAATATAGAAGTCTGGGGAGTAGCGTCATCCGAACCGCCGAGACTCTGCCTAACATGGACAGAGGGTAACTATTCCAAATATCTAGGTCTCGAATAAATCTCCTATAGAGTGGCGGAAAATTGTAGTCATACAATTTTAGTGGGTCGTTTGTAAGTTTTACTCCTAAGTATTGGATAAATTTGGGTGAGTGTTGGAGGCCACAGGATTCCGCCAGGCGCTGGGCCTGTGCCTTGGGTATGTGTGATATCATTACCTCCGACTTCTCCAAGTTAAGCCTGAATCCAGAGAAGGGGGAAAATTGTTTAATTTCCGCAAGTAATTTAGGTATAGAAATATCGGGAGATGTTAAAGTCAAGAGGATATCATCCGCGAACAAGGACATTTTATACTCCCTAGAAGCAATTGTAACTCCCGAGATCTCAGGGATGTTGCGGATCCTTTCAGCCAAGGGCTCCATGATCAGTGCAAATATTGCCGGTGACAATGGGCAACCTTGCCTTGTGCCCCTTTGTATTATAAACGATTTCCTGTTGGATGCAGGCATCTTTAGGGAAGCGGATGGAAACGAGTACAGTGCTGATATAGCTTTAAGGAAATCACCCCTAAATCCATATTTTACAAGAACCGCCTCCATGTATGGCCACTTGATTAGGTCAAAAGCCTTTTCCATATCCAAAGAGAGAATGGCCATACATGTGGCGGTCCGCCTACAGTAATGCTGCAGGTTCAGCACTTTTCGTATGTTATCTGGGGCCTGTCTTTTCGGAACAAATCCCACCTGGTCTCGATGTATCAAGGCTGGTAAAATCTTATTTAGTCTGGCAGCTAATATAGAGGTAAAAAGCTTGTAATCGACCCCCAATAGAGAGATCGGTAGATAATTTTTGGTGAGCAGTAGGTCTCTCTGGTGTTTGGGGATGACCACTACTAGTGAGGATAGGAACTCCTTCGGGGGGATGTTGCCCTTCAGTAAGTAATTATAGAATTTAATTAGGTAAGGGGTAAGGATGGCCTCATATTTTTTATAATATAGGGCCGTGAAGCCATCAGGTCCAGGTGCCTTGGATCTCTTAAGTTTTTTTATTGCTTCGTGTACCTCCTCCTGTGTCACCCCAGCGTTAAGGGAATCCACTGTGTCCGCCGTCAGAGTCTTCTTCACTGTTCCCTCTAAAAAATCCCTTCTCTGAGCAGAGTGTGAATTGGGATCGGAGTCGCTATATAATGTTTTATAATATTCAGAGAAGATATCATAGATCCTATCAGGATCCGAGGTAACCTTCCCATCTCTATCCCTGATCCTGAGCACCCTGTTAATTGTTTGTTGTGCTCTAAGTTTCGCTGCTAGCCATCTCTTTGGCTTATTAATCTGGTCATAAGCCACAGCTGTGGACCAGCGCAAAGCTTTTTCCGTTTCAGAGTCAAGTATGGTGTCTATCTGCAGTTGTAAGTCTTGAATTTGTTTCAAAAGGAACCTTGACGGGTGCAACTGGTTGGCCAAATGTAATTTTTGTAATTTGTATTCTAAATCAGAAATGATTTTATTTCTCTCTCTCTTAAACTTTGAAGCCAGTTGTATAATCTTTCCTCTAATTACTGATTTATGCGCCAACCATATTGTAGCCGGAGAAGTGTCACTATTATCGTTAATATGAAAATACTCAGTCATCTGAGATTCTATTGCCTCGAATATTTCTGGATTAAGCAACAGGGACTCATTCAAGCGCCACGGCGCTCTCTGAGTCCTGGGGGCCAAGGAGTTCAGGGAGACAAGCACAGGGTCGTGGTCCGACCAGGGGCAGAGCAGATTTCTGGCGTAAACCAAGGAGGAGGCACACGACATTGAGATCAATATAAGGTCTATCCTGGAATAGGAGTTGTGGGGGGCAGACATGTAGGTGTATCCACGTTTGCTTCCATTATATACTCTCCAGGTATCAATGAGTGAGTGAGTTTTAAAGAGGTCATCAAATAATTGTTTGGATTTTTTAGCTAACGAGGGTCTCTGGAGATGCGTCCTGTCCAAGTTATCATTGGGAGTGAGATTAAAATCTCCCGCCCAAATGATCATATCAAATTTCAAAGCCAGGATGGCTTCTGACACTTTGTTAATGGTACAAAAGTTTGTTTCGGGAGGAGCATACATATTTACTATACATAATATCTTACCAAGGTAGCTACCTACTATAATACAATAAGTCCCTTCAGCGTCATGTATAAAGTTATTTAACTCAAATGGGAAGGAGTCAGACAGGAGAATAGCTACCCCTCTTTTTTTCTTTTTATAGTGAGAGTGGTAAACCCTCTTGTATCGTTGGTGGAGAAATTTTGGGTGAGATACTTCTGTGAAATGAGTCTCTTGTAGGCATATCACGTCTGGGCTAGACCTAACCAACTCTGTGATTGCCTTCTTCCTCTTCTGTGGAGAATTCAATCCTCTCACATTATGGGATACGATATTAAAGGGTTTACCAGTCATGGTGGGTGGTAAAGAGAACCTGCTCTAGTTTTTTACCTGAAGCATGTGCCATGGGGCTTAACAGTCCTAACAAACAAAGCGTGGGCATTTCACTCTCAGGAATCTCAACTATAAATTGTTTCTCAGCTCGGCTATGGGGGAAAATAGTTAAACACGCAGTATAAGCTAAAATCACTGAAAATGCACAAAGGTGCAATGATGGGGGTTGGAGCAGGGCCTCCGCTATAAGCAGGGACCCGGCCCCAGGCGCCATCTTTTATAGGGGGGACAGCAACAGTGATCTACACCTGAGCCACCATATATTACTTACTAAGAGACCAGAATATGCTTCTCGGTTAAAGTCTATTCCTTGAGGTCTAAGTCTGAATATTGTAAACCAAATCAAAAGTTATGTGGCTGGTGATCAATAAGATCAGAGAAGATAACCTGGAAGATAAAAGCATATAAACCTATTGATAACAAACTCTATAAAGAATATAACCGATTCGCAGGGCGGTCCAATTCTCGATCATCGGAGGTCCTCTCGTAGAGCCGCCATAAATCCCAGGTATCTGCAATGAAGTCCAATAACTTGAAAGAATAATTCTTCATTATCCCGCATCATAAAGGGGACAACCTTACAGTAACTTGAAAGAATAATTCTTCATTATCCCACATCATAAAGGGGACATCCTTCCAGTAACTTGAAAGAATAATTCTTCAGTATCCCACATCATAAAGGGGACAACCTTGTGCAAATACCCGCCTAAGTTTAGGGGCTCTCTCTTACAACTCTGGAAAAAAGTTCAATGTGATGCATTCCTCCCTCATCATAAAGGGGAGGAGTGCTCCTTGTTCCATAGTAGGAAACAGTAGAGATTGCCCGAGATCGGAGTGTGGACTACAGTGACTAAAGCAAAAGGAGGGAAGATATTCAGGTGGTATTCATATCCAGCGCTCGTGGTCTGAAAGTGGAACCCCTCACCGACGACCAGTTCTCCCTCAGTCCCCCAGCACGTTGTGGCTGAGGTGGTTGCTGGGAGGTAGTTGGGATGGTGAAGGGGATAGCAGCTTCTCTAAGGGCCCTGGCCGCATCTTCTGGACGTTTGCAATTGTATATCTTATTGTTAATTTTAAAGGTGAGCATGAAGGGGAAGTTCCAGCGGTAGCGGATCGATTTTTGTTGCAATGCCAACGTGTACGGTCTCATTTCTCTCCTACGGAGTATAGTTATTGGGGCAAGATCCGCAAATATTTGGACAGAAGCAGGTATACCCGGGTAGTGCCGTCAAGTCGCGTGCTGCAAGTAGGATCTTATCTCTTGCGTCTTCTGAAGCTAGCTTAGCTATAATATCCCTAGGAAGCTCAGGGTTGCGAGGTTTTGCCAATGCACGGTGGATGCGGACCACCCTCAGCAGGGAGGCATCCACTTGTGGTAGGAGTGATCCAAACAGATTGGTAGCGACCGGCTCCAGGTCCAAGAATGCTTCAGGTAGTCCTCTGATACGAACATTAGCCCGTCTACTTCTGTTTTCTAGGTCTTCGAGTTTAGCCTCAGCCTGGTCCAGTCTATCATCATGTACGTCTAGCTGCACTCTGTCCTCGTTGATCGCTGCAACAATTGTATCAGATTGCGTTTCCAAGACGTCCACCCTCTGCCCAATATCGTTAATCTGATGTGACAGTTCTTGTACGGCGTTATGCAGTTCCTCTTTAAAGACACTTCGCATCATAGACATTAAATCTGCAGTTGACAGTGTCTGGGGGAGTGTTATGGCATGAGCCCCCTCTCCACGCGTATTTTCGGCCGCTTCCGCATGCGTACTGCTATGCTGGCTATGCGGAGACCCATCAGCGTCATGCGTACGGTCATGCTTTTCATGCGTATTTTTTGACGCATGGCTATGCGGAGGCCCATCAGAGTCATGCGTACGTTCATGCCCGTCATGCCTGTCATGCGTATTTTTTGACGCATAGGTCGCGGTGGAGGCCCCCGGTGGTGTATGCTCCCCTGGGGCCCCGAACGCTCGTTTTGGAGTCTGAGGGGCCGTCGGGGGGTGGCCTCCCTCCCAGGAAGGTCCTGATGTGGGTGGGCTGGCTGGTTGAGAGGGGGCACCGCTCTGGGAGAGATCTGGTCTCCTTGCCTGCAAGGCCCTGTCGGCCATTTTGGAGAATCTCCTTTGGAAACGAAGAGGAGAAAGAAGGGGTCTAGAGGTGGATCTGCTTCTAATGGGGTACTCACGGGGGGACCCAAGCATACCTGGAGTCTTCAGCCCTCGGATGGTGCAGTTCTGGTCCAAAAAATCGCTCTAGAAAGGTGGCATTCAGGTGTAGAAGAAGGAGCTCAGCAGAGATGCATCCTTCTCAGCAGAGCCTCACTAGCGCCCCCCCAGTCATTTTTCTTTCGATTGCAAACGTAACCAGTTTTTCAATGGTGTAATGGTTTAACATAGAAAACTTACCGTTGGCTCTCGATTCTAATCTATCACTCCGATTTGCAAACGGATTTCACTGAAGCTGTAACTTTCATCCCAGAACATAGTTTAGGGGCCATTACCTCTTCAACTATAGTCATTTTTCTTTCGATTGCAAACGTAACCAGTTTTTCAATGGTGTAATGGTTTAACACAGAAAACTTACCGTTGGCTCTCGATTCTAATCTATCACTCCGATTTGCAAACGGATTTCACTGAAGCTGTAACTTTCATCCCAGAACATAGTTTAG
Source organism: Hyperolius riggenbachi (assembly GCF_040937935.1). Classification (NCBI taxonomy): domain Eukaryota; kingdom Metazoa; phylum Chordata; class Amphibia; order Anura; family Hyperoliidae; genus Hyperolius; species Hyperolius riggenbachi. Next base: position 105,288 of record NW_027152417.1, on the reverse strand, counting down.
GGGCCATTACCTCTTCAACTATAGTCATTTTTCTTTCGATTGCAAACGTAACCAGTTTTTCAATGGTGTAATGGTTTAACATAGAAAACTTACCGTTGGCTCTCGATTCTAATCTATCACTCCGATTTGCAAACGGATTTCACTGAAGCTGTAACTTTCATCCCAGAACATAGTTTAGGGGCCATTACCTCTTCAACTATAGTCATTTTTCTTTCGATTGCAAACGTAACCAGTTTTTCAATGGTGTAACATAGAAAACTTACCGTTGGCTCTCGATTCTAATCTATCACTCCGATTTGCAAACGGATTTCACTGAAGCTGTAACTTTCATCCCAGAACATAGTTTAGGGGCCATTACCTCTTCAACTATAGTCATTTTTCTTTCGATTGCAAACGTAACCAGTTTTTCAATGGTGTAATGGTTTAACATAGAAAACTTACCGTTGGCTCTCGATTCTAATCTATCACTCCGATTTGCAAACGGATTTCACTGAAGCTGTAACTTTCATCCCAGAACATAGTTTAGGGGCCATTACCTCTTCAACTATAGTCATTTTTCTTTGGATTGCAAACGTAACCAGTTTTTCAATGGTGTAATGGTTTAACACAGAAAACTTACCGTTGGCTCTCGATTCTAATCTATCACTCCGATTTGCAAACGGATTTCACTGAAGCTGTAACTTTCATCCCAGAACATAGTTTAGGGGCCATTACCTCTTCAACTATAGTCATTTTTCTTTCGATTGCAAACGTAACCAGTTTTTCAATGGTGTAATGGTTTAACATAGAAAACTTACCGTTGGCTCTCGATTCTAATCTATCACTCCGATTTGCAAACGGATTTCACTGAAGCTGTAACTTTCATCCCAGAACATAGTTTAGGGGCCATTACCTCTTCAACTGTAGTCATTTTTCTTTCGATTGCAAACGTAACCAGTTTTTCAATGGTGTAATGGTTTAACATAGAAAACTTACCGTTGGCTCTCGATTCTAATCTATCACTCCGATTTGCAAACGGATTGTACTGAAGCTGTAACTTTCATCCCAGAACATAGTTTAGGGGCCATTACCTCTTCAACTATAGTCATTTTTCTTTCGATTGCAAACGTAACCAGTTTTTCAATGCTGTAATGGTTTAACATAGAAAACTTACCGTTGGCTCTCGATTCTAATCTATCACTCCGATTTGCAAACGGATTTCACTGAAGCTGTAACTTTCATCCCAGAACATAGTTTAGGGGCCATTACCTCTTCAACTATAGTCATTTTTCTTTCGATTGCAAACGTAACCAGTTTTTCAATGGTGTAATGGTTTAACATAGAAAACTTACCGTTGGCTCTCGATTCTAATCTATCACTCCGATTTGCAAACGGATTGTACTGAAGCTGTAACTTTCATCCCAGAACATAGTTTAGGGGCCATTACCTCTTCAACTATAGTCATTTTTCTTTCAATTGCAAACGTAACCAGTTTTTCAATGCTGTAATGGTTTAACATAGAAAACTTACCGTTGGCTCTCGATTCTAATCTATCACTCCGATTTGCAAACGGATTTCACTGAAGCTGTAACTTTCATCCCAGAACATAGTTTAGGGGCCATTACCTCTTCAACTATAGTCATTTTTCTTTCGATTGCAAACGTAACCAGTTTTTCAATGGTGTAATGGTTTAACATAGAAAACTTACCGTTGGCTCTCGATTCTAATCTATCACTCCGATTTGCAAACGGATTTCACTGAAGCTGTAACTTTCATCCCAGAACATAGTTTAGGGGCCATTACCTCTTCAACTATAGTCATTTTTCTTTCGATTGCAAACGTAACCAGTTTTTCAATGGTGTAATGGTTTAACATAGAAAACTTACCGTTGGCTCTCGATTCTAATCTATCACTCCGATTTGCAAACGGATTTCACTGAAGCTGTAACTTTCATCCCAGAACATAGTTTAGGGGCCATTACCTCTTCAACTATAGTCATTTTTCTTTCGATTGCAAACGTAACCAGTTTTTCAATGGTGTAATGGTTTAACATAGAAAACTTACCGTTGGCTCTCGATTCTAATCTATCACTCCGATTTGCAAACGGATTTCACTGAAGCTGTAACTTTCATCCCAGAACATAGTTTAGGGGCCATTACCTCTTCAACTATAGTCATTTTTCTTTCGATTGCAAACGTAACCAGTTTTTCAATGGTGTAATGGTTTAACATAGAAAACTTACCGTTGGCTCTCGATTCTAATCTATCACTCCGATTTGCAAACGGATTTCACTGAAGCTGTAACTTTCATCCCAGAACATAGTTTAGGGGCCATTACCTCTTCAACTATAGTCATTTTTCTTTCGATTGCAAACGTAACCAGTTTTTCAATGGTGTAATGGTTTAACATAGAAAACTTACCGTTGGCTCTCGATTCTAATCTATCACTCCGATTTGCAAACGGATTTCACTGAAGCTGTAACTTTCATCCCAGAACATAGTTTAGGGGCCATTACCTCTTCAACTATAGTCATTTTTCTTTCGATTGCAAACGTAACCAGTTTTTCAATGGTGTAATGGTTTAACATAGAAAACTTACCGTTGGCTCTCGATTCTAATCTATCACTCCGATTTGCAAACGGATTTCACTGAAGCTGTAACTTTCATCCCAGAACATAGTTTAGGGGCCATTACCTCTTCAACTATAGTCATTTTTCTTTCGTTTCAAGGGTGTTTATTGAATATAAAACTTCCATTAACAATTGGGATAAAATCACATATTCCCCACATGTGGGGATTATCACATATAAACTTTAAACGTTGAAAAATAAATGATATGGTTTGAAATTACAAATTGGAAACACATAACAACCTCAAAAAGTGACCATATATAGCTCGAGCTTCATACTTTTTTTTTGTTTTTCAGGGCCTAGTCTGACCCTTAAGAAAGGGACATGAGGGGGAAAGATAGGTACAAGGTAGGTAACAGAGGGAGTTGGGGTGAAAGGAATCACCATGAGTGGTTGTTCCACAGCATGCCTATGGTGAAGTCCAGTGGGAAGGACAGGGAAAGGCAGAAGGGGGGGTAGGGGAAAGATGGGTAGCGTACACATAGCCAAAAGACTAAGAGCTGAGTTCAGTGTAAAATAACATTGATTCATGTCCTGAGAGAACAGTTATGTCCACACATTTAAGCAAACAAAGATTAAACAGTACGAAAGGGACGCCCCATGGCACCTTAGGGAATTCTCCATACATCCAATAATACATCCTGAATAAGATACATTCTCAGAAGGCATGTAATATGTGAGAGAGTCCCACATTTTCCTGCCATGTTATCCAGGGATCCCAGACCTTAAAGAAGTTGTCCAAATTATCAAAAAGTTTGGCCCTAATGTGCTCCGAGGACATGGTAGAATTGAGGCTTCGAAACACTTCATCAGGTATAAGAGTTTCCTTCCTCCATTGAGCAGCCAAATGTCGTCTGGCATGCGCCATAATGTATTGAATGAGTTTATGAGTGGCATGCTTTAGTGGGGACGGCCTATTACCCAGCAACATGACTGAAGGGTCAATATCGTTCTGTAAGTTTAAAATCAATTTAGTATTATTCCATATATTTATCCAAAAAGTCTGGGCCTTCGGACACTCCCACCAAATATGCCACATGTCTCCCCGGGTTGTGCAACCCCTAAAACAATCAGAGGAATTTGTACGGTCGTATAAATGTAGTTTAGCCGGGGTCTGATAAACTCTGTGTAACAATTTTAATGAAGTCTCAATGGAGGAGAAGAAGAGAGAGCCCCTGGTTAGGGAGGTGCAACAGTGTGCCCACTTGCTATCGGAAAGCTCAAGACCTGTATCCCGTTCCCAGTCTAACTGGGCCTTGATCTTACCATCTACCACAGGGTATGAGAGGATAGAGTATATTTCTGAGATAAATCCCCTTTCCATTGGTCCATTTCTACACCTAACCTCGAAAGGAGAATATGTAAGCATTTCTTTGTTAGGGTCCAATGCAGATAGAAATTTAAAAATCATATCTAATCTTTCCCATTCCTCTCTAGGAACACCAAATGATTTGATAAAATGTGTTGGGGTTTGTATTTTAAAGGCAGAAAGAAATTTACCTACAGTGAGCAGACCCTTTTGAATCCACCATTTAAAATGGGGGGTCTTTTGGCCACCCGGAAAATCTGGGTTCCGTAGGATTCTTGTCATACAGGAGACGGTAGATTGTAGAGAATAAACAAATCGCAATCTGGACCATACGCTCAGAGAATGGGCAGACACCGGGGATAGTTTCCTGATTTTAGCTATAGGAATACGCCTAGCCCACATAGCACCGTCTAATGACAGGGGGGCCATAAGCTTTGACTCTATCTCAACCCATAGCGGGACAACATCAGGGCCAGCATTTGAAGTTGCCAATTGGGATAATTGGGCAGCCTGGTAATACTTAAACAAAAGGGGAGCATTTAAACCTCCTAAATCTCTGGGTCTAGCTAACGTTATATATTTGATCCGGGCCTTCCTCTTCCTCCAGATAAATCTCTGGATAAGGGTTTGCAGATGTTGTATTGGGCCTTTCTTGACAGCTATAGGTAGTGACCTGAACAAATATAGAAGTCTGGGGAGTAGCGTCATCCGAACCGCCGAGACTCTGCCTAACATGGACAGAGGGTAACTATTCCAAATATCTAGGTCTCGAATAAATCTCCTATAGAGTGGCGGAAAATTGTAGTCATACAATTTTAGTGGGTCGTTTGTAAGTTTTACTCCTAAGTATTGGATAAATTTGGGTGAGTGTTGGAGGCCACAGGATTCCGCCAGGCGCTGGGCCTGTGCCTTGGGTATGTGTGATATCATTACCTCCGACTTCTCCAAGTTAAGCCTGAATCCAGAGAAGGGGGAAAATTGTTTAATTTCCGCAAGTAATTTAGGTATAGAAATATCGGGAGATGTTAAAGTCAAGAGGATATCATCCGCGAACAAGGACATTTTATACTCCCTAGAAGCAATTGTAACTCCCGAGATCTCAGGGATGTTGCGGATCCTTTCAGCCAAGGGCTCCATGATCAGTGCAAATATTGCCGGTGACAATGGGCAACCTTGCCTTGTGCCCCTTTGTATTATAAACGATTTCCTGTTGGATGCAGGCATCTTTAGGGAAGCGGATGGAAACGAGTACAGTGCTGATATAGCTTTAAGGAAATCACCCCTAAATCCATATTTTACAAGAACCGCCTCCATGTATGGCCACTTGATTAGGTCAAAAGCCTTTTCCATATCCAAAGAGAGAATGGCCATACATGTGGCGGTCCGCCTACAGTAATGCTGCAGGTTCAGCACTTTTCGTATGTTATCTGGGGCCTGTCTTTTCGGAACAAATCCCACCTGGTCTCGATGTATCAAGGCTGGTAAAATCTTATTTAGTCTGGCAGCTAATATAGAGGTAAAAAGCTTGTAATCGACCCCCAATAGAGAGATCGGTCGATAATTTTTGGTGAGCAGTAGGTCTCTCTGGTGTTTGGGGATGACCACTACTAGTGAGGATAGGAACTCCTTCGGGGGGATGTTGCCCTTCAGTAAGTAATTATAGAATTTAATTAGGTAAGGGGTAAGGATGGCCTCATATTTTTTATAATATAGGGCCGTGAAGCCATCAGGTCCAGGTGCCTTGGATCTCTTAAGTTTTTTTATTGCTTCGTGTACCTCCTCCTGTGTCACCCCAGCGTTAAGGGAATCCACTGTGTCCGCCGTCAGAGTCTTCTTCACTGTTCCCTCTAAAAAATCCCTTCTCTGAGCAGAGTGTGAATTGGGATCGGAGTCGCTATATAATGTTTTATAATATTCAGAGAAGATATCATAGATCCTATCAGGATCCGAGGTAACCTTCCCATCTCTATCCCTGATCCTGAGCACCCTGTTAATTGTTTGTTGTGCTCTAAGTTTCGCTGCTAGCCATCTCTTTGGCTTATTAATCTGGTCATAAGCCACAGCTGTGGACCAGCGCAAAGCTTTTTCCGTTTCAGAGTCAAGTATGGTGTCTATCTGCAGTTGTAAGTCTTGAATTTGTTTCAAAAGGAACCTTGACGGGTGCAACTGGTTGGCCAAATGTAATTTTTGTAATTTGTATTCTAAATCAGAAATGATTTTATTTCTCTCTCTCTTAAACTTTGAAGCCAGTTGTATAATCTTTCCTCTAATTACTGATTTATGCGCCAACCATATTGTAGCCGGAGAAGTGTCACTATTATCGTTAATATGAAAATACTCAGTCATCTGAGATTCTATTGCCTCGAATATTTCTGGATTAAGCAACAGGGACTCATTCAAGCGCCACGGCGCTCTCTGAGTCCTGGGGGCCAAGGAGTTCAGGGAGACAAGCACAGGGTCGTGGTCCGACCAGGGGCAGAGCAGATTTCTGGCGTAAACCAAGGAGGAGGCACACGACATTGAGATCAATATAAGGTCTATCCTGGAATAGGAGTTGTGGGGGGCAGACATGTAGGTGTATCCACGTTTGCTTCCATTATATACTCTCCAGGTATCAATGAGTGAGTGAGTTTTAAAGAGGTCATCAAATAATTGTTTGGATTTTTTAGCTAACGAGGGTCTCTGGAGATGCGTCCTGTCCAAGTTATCATTGGGAGTGAGATTAAAATCTCCCGCCCAAATGATCATATCAAATTTCAAAGCCAGGATGGCTTCTGACACTTTGTTAATGGTACAAAAGTTTGTTTCGGGAGGAGCATACATATTTACTATACATAATATCTTACCAAGGTAGCTACCTACTATAATACAATAAGTCCCTTCAGCGTCATGTATAAAGTTATTTAACTCAAATGGGAAGGAGTCAGACAGGAGAATAGCTACCCCTCTTTTTTTCTTTTTATAGTGAGAGTGGTAAACCCTCTTGTATCGTTGGTGGAGAAATTTTGGGTGAGATACTTCTGTGAAATGAGTCTCTTGTAGGCATATCACGTCTGGGCTAGACCTAACCAACTCTGTGATTGCCTTCTTCCTCTTCTGTGGAGAATTCAATCCTCTCACATTATGGGATACGATATTAAAGGGTTTACCAGTCATGGTGGGTGGTAAAGAGAACCTGCTCTAGTTTTTTACCTGAAGCATGTGCCATGGGGCTTAACAGTCCTAACAAACAAAGCGTGGGCATTTCACTCTCAGGAATCTCAACTATAAATTGTTTCTCAGCTCGGCTATGGGGGAAAATAGTTAAACACGCAGTATAAGCTAAAATCACTGAAAATGCACAAAGGTGCAATGATGGGGGTTGGAGCAGGGCCTCCGCTATAAGCAGGGACCGGCCCCAGGCGCCATCTTTTATAGGGGGGACAGCAACAGTGATCTACACCTGAGCCACCATATATTACTTACTAAGAGACCAGAATATGCTTCTCGGTTAAAGTCTATTCCTTGAGGTCTAAGTCTGAATATTGTAAACCAAATCAAAAGTTATGTGGCTGGTGATCAATAAGATCAGAGAAGATAACCTGGAAGATAAAAGCATATAAACCTATTGATAACAAACTCTATAAAGAATATAACCGATTCGCAGGGCGGTCCAATTCTCGATCATCGGAGGTCCTCTCGTAGAGCCGCCATAAATCCCAGGTATCTGCAATGAAGTCCAATAACTTGAAAGAATAATTCTTCATTATCCCGCATCATAAAGGGGACAACCTTACAGTAACTTGAAAGAATAATTCTTCATTATCCCACATCATAAAGGGGACATCCTTCCAGTAACTTGAAAGAATAATTCTTCAGTATCCCACATCATAAAGGGGACAACCTTGTGCAAATACCCGCCTAAGTTTAGGGGCTCTCTCTTACAACTCTGGAAAAAAGTTCAATGTGATGCATTCCTCCCTCATCATAAAGGGGAGGAGTGCTCCTTGTTCCATAGTAGGAAACAGTAGAGATTGCCCGAGATCGGAGTGTGGACTACAGTGACTAAAGCAAAAGGAGGGAAGATATTCAGGTGGTATTCATATCCAGCGCTCGTGGTCTGAAAGTGGAACCCCTCACCGACGACCAGTTCTCCCTCAGTCCCCCAGCACGTTGTGGCTGAGGTGGTTGCTGGGAGGTAGTTGGGATGGTGAAGGGGATAGCAGCTTCTCTAAGGGCCCTGGCCGCATCTTCTGGACGTTTGCAATTGTATATCTTATTGTTAATTTTAAAGGTGAGCATGAAGGGGAAGTTCCAGCGGTAGCGGATCGATTTTTGTTGCAATGCCAACGTGTACGGTCTCATTTCTCTCCTACGGAGTATAGTTATTGGGGCAAGATCCGCAAATATTTGGACAGAAGCAGGTATACCCGGGTAGTGCCGTCAAGTCGCGTGCTGCAAGTAGGATCTTATCTCTTGCGTCTTCTGAAGCTAGCTTAGCTATAATATCCCTAGGAAGCTCAGGGTTGCGAGGTTTTGCCAATGCACGGTGGATGCGGACCACCCTCAGCAGGGAGGCATCCACTTGTGGTAGGAGTGATCCAAACAGATTGGTAGCGACCGGCTCCAGGTCCAAGAATGCTTCAGGTAGTCCTCTGATACGAACATTAGCCCGTCTACTTCTGTTTTCTAGGTCTTCGAGTTTAGCCTCAGCCTGGTCCAGTCTATCATCATGTACGTCTAGCTGCACTCTGTCCTCGTTGATCGCTGCAACAATTGTATCAGATTGCGTTTCCAAGACGTCCACCCTCTGCCCAATATCGTTAATCTGATGTGACAGTTCTTGTACGGCGTTATGCAGTTCCTCTTTAAAGACACTTCGCATCATAGACATTAAATCTGCAGTTGACAGTGTCTGGGGGAGTGTTATGGCATGAGCCCCCTCTCCACGCGTATTTTCGGCCGCTTCCGCATGCGTACTGCTATGCTGGCTATGCGGAGACCCATCAGCGTCATGCGTACGGTCATGCTTTTCATGCGTATTTTTTGACGCATGGCTATGCGGAGGCCCATCAGAGTCATGCGTACGTTCATGCCCGTCATGCCTGTCATGCGTATTTTTTGACGCATAGGTCGCGGTGGAGGCCCCCGGTGGTGTATGCTCCCCTGGGGCCCCGAACGCTCGTTTTGGAGTCTGAGGGGCCGTCGGGGGGTGGCCTCCCTCCCAGGAAGGTCCTGATGTGGGTGGGCTGGCTGGTTGAGAGGGGGCACCGCTCTGGGAGAGATCTGGTCTCCTTGCCTGCAAGGCCCTGTCGGCCATTTTGGAGAATCTCCTTTGGAAACGAAGAGGAGAAAGAAGGGGTCTAGAGGTGGATCTGCTTCTAATGGGGTACTCACGGGGGGACCCAAGCATACCTGGAGTCTTCAGCCCTCGGATGGTGCAGTTCTGGTCCAAAAAATCGCTCTAGAAAGGTGGCATTCAGGTGTAGAAGAAGGAGCTCAGCAGAGATGCATCCTTCTCAGCAGAGCCTCACTAGCGCCCCCCCAGTCATTTTTCTTTCGATTGCAAACGTAACCAGTTTTTCAATGGTGTAATGGTTTAACATAGAAAACTTACCGTTGGCTCTCGATTCTAATCTATCACTCCGATTTGCAAACGGATTTCACTGAAGCTGTAACTTTCATCCCAGAACATAGTTTAGGGGCCATTACCTCTTCAACTATAGTCATTTTTCTTTCGATTGCAAACGTAACCAGTTTTTCAATGGTGTAATGGTTTAACACAGAAAACTTACCGTTGGCTCTCGATTCTAATCTATCACTCCGATTTGCAAACGGATTTCACTGAAGCTGTAACTTTCATCCCAGAACATAGTTTAGGGGCCATTACCTCTTCAACTATAGTCATTTTTCTTTCGATTGCAAACGTAACCAGTTTTTCAATGGTGTAATGGTTTAACATAGAAAACTTACCGTTGGCTCTCGATTCTAATCTATCACTCCGATTTGCAAACGGATTTCACTGAAGCTGTAACTTTCATCCCAGAACATAGTTTAGGGGCCATTACCTCTTCAACTATAGTCATTTTTCTTTCGATTGCAAACGTAACCAGTTTTTCAATGGTGTAACATAGAAAACTTACCGTTGGCTCTCGATTCTAATCTATCACTCCGATTTGCAAACGGATTTCACTGAAGCTGTAACTTTCATCCCAGAACATAGTTTAGGGGCCATTACCTCTTCAACTATAGTCATTTTTCTTTCGATTGCAAACGTAACCAGTTTTTCAATGGTGTAATGGTTTAACATAGAAAACTTACCGTTGGCTCTCGATTCTAATCTATCACTCCGATTTGCAAACGGATTTCACTGAAGCTGTAACTTTCATCCCAGAACATAGTTTAGGGGCCATTACCTCTTCAACTATAGTCATTTTTCTTTGGATTGCAAACGTAACCAGTTTTTCAATAGTGTAATGTTTTAACACAGAAAACTTACCGTTGGCTCTCGATTCTAATCTATCACTCCGATTTGCAAACGGATTTTACTGAAGCTGTAACTTTCATCCCAGAACATAGTTTAGGGGCCATTACCTCTTCAACTATAGTCATTTTTCTTTCGATTGCAAACGTAACCAGTTTTTCAATGGTGTAATGGTTTAACACAGAAAACTTACCGTTGGCTGTCGATTCTAATCTATCACTCCGATTTGCAAACAGATTTCACTGAAGCTGTAACTTTCATCCCAGAACATAGTTTAGGGGCCATTACCTCTTCAACTATAGTCATTTTTCTTTCGATTGCAAACGTAACCAGTTTTTCAATGGTGTAATGGTTTAACATAGAAAACTTACCGTTGGCTCTCGATTCTAATCTATCACTCCGATTTGCAAACGGATTTCACTGAAGCTGTAACTTTCATCCCAGAACATAGTTTAGGGGCCATTACCTCTTCAACTATAGTCATTTTTCTTTCGATTGCAAACGTAACCAGTTTTTCAATGGTGTAATGGTTTAACATAGAAAACTTACCGTTGGCTCTCGATTCTAATCTATCACTCCGATTTGCAAACGGATTGTACTGAAGCTGTAACTTTCATCCCAGAACATAGTTTAGGGGCCATTACCTCTTCAACTATAGTCATTTTTCTTTCGATTGCAAACGTAACCAGTTTTTCAATGCTGTAATGGTTTAACATAGAAAACTTACCGTTGGCTCTCGATTCTAATCTATCACTCCGATTTGCAAACGGATTTCACTGAAGCTGTAACTTTCATCCCAGAACATAGTTTAGGGGCCATTACCTCTTCAACTATAGTCATTTTTCTTTCGATTGCAAACGTAACCAGTTTTTCAATGGTGTAATGGTTTAACATAGAAAACTTACCGTTGGCTCTCGATTCTAATCTATCACTCCGATTTGCAAACGGATTGTACTGAAGCTGTAACTTTCATCCCAGAACATAGTTTAGGGGCCATTACCTCTTCAACTATAGTCATTTTTCTTTCAATTGCAAACGTAACCAGTTTTTCAATGCTGTAATGGTTTAACATAGAAAACTTACCGTTGGCTCTCGATTCTAATCTATCACTCCGATTTGCAAACGGATTTCACTGAAGCTGTAACTTTCATCCCAGAACATAGTTTAGGGGCCATTACCTCTTCAACTATAGTCATTTTTCTTTCGATTGCAAACGTAACCAGTTTTTCAATGGTGTAATGGTTTAACATAGAAAACTTACCGTTGGCTCTCGATTCTAATCTATCACTCCGATTTGCAAACGGATTTCACTGAAGCTGTAACTTTCATCCCAGAACATAGTTTAGGGGCCATTACCTCTTCAACTATAGTCATTTTTCTTTCGATTGCAAACGTAACCAGTTTTTCAATGGTGTAATGGTTTAACATAGAAAACTTACCGTTGGCTCTCGATTCTAATCTATCACTCCGATTTGCAAACGGATTTCACTGAAGCTGTAACTTTCATCCCAGAACATAGTTTAGGGGCCATTACCTCTTCAACTATAGTCATTTTTCTTTCGATTGCAAACGTAACCAGTTTTTTAATGGTGTAATGGTTTAACATAGAAAACTTACCGTTGGCTCTCGATTCTAATCTATCACTCCGATTTGCAAACGGATTTCACTGAAGCTGTAACTTTCATCCCAGAACATAGTTTAGGGGCCATTACCTCTTCAACTATAGTCATTTTTCTTTCGATTGCAAACGTAACCAGTTTTTCAATGGTGTAATGGTTTAACATAGAAAACTTACCGTTGGCTCTCGATTCTAATCTATCACTCCGATTTGCAAACGGATTTCACTGAAGCTGTAACTTTCATCCCAGAACATAGTTTAGGGGCCATTACCTCTTCAACTATAGTCATTTTTCTTTCGATTGCAAACGTAACCAGCTTTTCAATGGTGTAATGGTTTAACATAGAAAACTTACCGTTGGCTCTCGATTCTAATCTATCACTCCGATTTGCAAACGGATTTCACTGACGCTGTAACTTTCATCCCAGAACATAGTTTAGGGGCCATTACCTCTTCAACTATAGTCATTTTTCTTTCGAATGCAAACGTAACCAGTTTTTCAATGGTGTAATGGTTTAACATAGAAAACTTACCGTTGGCTCTCGATTCTAATCTATCACTCCGATTTGCAAACGGATTTCACTGAAGCTGTAACTTTCATCCCAGAACATAGTTTAGGGGCCATTACCTCTTCAACTATAGTCATTTTTCTTTCGATTGCAAACGTAACCAGTTTTTCAATGGTGTAATGGTTTAACATAGAAAACTTACCGTTGGCTCTCGATTCTAATCTATCACTCCGATTTGCAAACGGATTTCACTGAAGCTGTAACTTTCATCCCAGAACATAGTTTAGGGGCCATTACCTCTTCAACTATAGTCATTTTTCTTTCGATTGCAAACGTAACCAGTTTTTCAATGGTGTAATGGTTTAACATAGAAAACTTACCGTTAGCTCTCGATTCTAATCTATCACTCCGATTTGCAAACGGATTTCACTGAAGCTGTAACTTTCATCCCAGAACATAGTTTAGGGGCCATTACCTCTTCAACTATAGTCATTTTTCTTTCGATTGCAAACGTAACCAGTTTTTCAATGGTGTAATGGTTTAACACAGAAAACTTACCGTTGGCTCTCGATTCTAATCTATCACTCCGATTTGCAAACGGATTTCACTGAAGCTGTAACTTTCATCCCAGAACATAGTTTAGGGGCCATTACCTCTTCAACTATAGTCATTTTTCTTTCGATTGCAAACGTAACCAGTTTTTCAATGGTGTAATGGTTTAACATAGAAAACTTACCGTTGGCTCTCGATTCTAATCTATCACTCCGATTTGCAAACGGATTTCACTGAAGCTGTAACTTTCATCCCAGAACATAGTTTAGGGGCCATTACCTCTTCAACTATAGTCATTTTTCTTTCGATTGCAAACGTAACCAGTTTTTCAATGGTGTAATGGTTTAACATAGAAAACTTACCGTTGGCTCTCGATTCTAATCTATCACTCCGATTTGCAAACGGATTTCACTGAAGCTGTAACTTTCATCCCAGAACATAGTTTAGGGGCCATTACCTCTTCAACTATAGTCATTTTTCTTTCGATTGCAAACGTAACCAGTTTTTCAATGGTGTAATGGTTTAACATAGAAAACTTACCGTTGGCTCTCGATTCTAATCTATCACTCCGATTTGCAAACGGATTTCACTGAAGCTGTAACTTTCATCCCAGAACATAGTTTAGGGGCCATTACCTCTTCAACTATAGTCATTTTTCTTACGATTGCAATAGTAACCAGTTTTTCAATGGTGTAATGGTTTAACATAGAAAACTTACCGTTGGCTCTTGATTCTAATCTATCACTCCGATTTGCAAACGGATTTCACTGAAGCTGTAACTTTCATCCCAGAACATAGTTTAGGGGCCATTACCTCTTCAACTATAGTCATTTTTCTTTCGATTGCAAACGTAACCAGTTTTTCAATGGTGTAATGGTTTAACATAGAAAACTTACCGTTGGCTCTCGATTCTAATCTATCACTCCGATTTGCAAACGGATTTCACTGAAGCTGTAACTTTCATCCCAGAACATAGTTTAGGGGCCATTACCTCTTCAACTATAGTCATTTTTCTTTCGATTGCAAACGTAACCAGTTTTTCAATGGTGTAATGGTTTAACATAGAAAACTTACCGTTGGCTCTCGATTCTAATCTATCACTCCGATTTGCAAACGGATTTCACTGAAGCTGTAACTTTCATCCCAGAACATAGTTTAGGGGCCATTACCTCTTCAACTATAGTCATTTTTCTTTCGATTGCAAACGTAACCAGTTTTTCAATGGTGTAATGGTTTAACATAGAAAACTTACCGTTGGCTCTCGATTCTAATCTATCACTCCGATTTGCAAACGGATTTCACTGAAGCTGTAACTTTCATCCCAGAACATAGTTTAGGGGCCATTACCTCTTCAACTATAGTCATTTTTCTTTCGATTGCAAACGTAACCAGTTTTTCAATGGTGTAATGGTTTAACATAGAAAACTTACCGTTGGCTCTCGATTCTAATCTATCACTCCGATTTGCAAACGGATTTCACTGAAGCTGTAACTTTCATCCCAGAACATAGTTTAGGGGCCATTACCTCTTCAACTATAGTCATTTTTCTTTCGATTGCAAACGTAACCAGTTTTTCAATGGTGTAATGGTTTAACATAGAAAACTTACCGTTGGCTCTCGATTCTAATCTATCACTCCGATTTGCAAACGGATTTCACTGAAGCTGTAACTTTCATCCCAGAACATAGTTTAGGGGCCATTACCTCTTCAACTATAGTCATTTTTCTTTCGATTGCAAACGTAACCAGTTTTTCAATGGTGTAATGGTTTAACATAGAAAACTTACCGTTGGCTCTCGATTCTAATCTATCACTCCGATTTGCAAACGGATTTCACTGAAGCTGTAACTTTCATCCCAGAACATAGTTTAGGGGCCATTACCTCTTCAACTATAGTCATTTTTCTTTCGATTGCAAACGTAACCAGTTTTTCAATGGTGTAATGGTTTAACATAGAAAACTTACCGTTGGCTCTCGATTCTAATCTATCACTCCGATTTGCAAACGGATTTCACTGAAGCTGTAACTTTCATCCCAGAACATAGTTTAGGGGCCATTACCTCTTCAACTATAGTCATTTTTCTTTCGATTGCAAACGTAACCAGTTTTTCAATGGTGTAATGGTTTAACATAGAAAACTTACCGTTGGCTCTCGATTCTAATCTATCACTCCGATTTGCAAACGGATTTCACTGAAGCTGTAACTTTCATCCCAGAACATAGTTTAGGGGCCATTACCTCTTCAACTATAGTCATTTTTCTTTCGATTGCAAACGTAACCAGTTTTTCAATGGTGTAATGGTTTAACATAGAAAACTTACCGTTGGCTCTCGATTCTAATCTATCACTCCGATTTGCAAACGGATTTCACTGAAGCTGTAACTTTCATCCCAGAACATAGTTTAGGGGCCATTACCTCTTCAACTATAGTCATTTTTCTTTCGATTGCAAACGTAACCAGTTTTTCAATGGTGTAATGGTTTAACATAGAAAACTTACCGTTGGCTCTCGATTCTAATCTATCACTCCGATTTGCAAACGGATTTCACTGAAGCTGTAACTTTCATCCCAGAACATAGTTTAGGGGCCATTACCTCTTCAACTATAGTCATTTTTCTTTCGATTGCAAACGTAACCAGTTTTTCAATGGTGTAATGGTTTAACATAGAAAACTTACCGTTGGCTCTCGATTCTAATCTATCACTCCGATTTGCAAACGGATTTCACTGAAGCTGTAACTTTCATCCCAGAACATAGTTTAGGGGCCATTACCTCTTCAACTATAGTCATTTTTCTTTCGATTGCAAACGTAACCAGTTTTTCAATGGTGTAATGGTTTAACATAGAAAACTTACCGTTGGCTCTCGATTCTAATCTATCACTCCGATTTGCAAACGGATTTCACTGAAGCTGTAACTTTCATCCCAGAACATAGTTTAGGGGCCATTACCTCTTCAACTATAGTCATTTTTCTTTCGATTGCAAACGTAACCAGTTTTTCAATGGTGTAATGGTTTAACATAGAAAACTTACCGTTGGCTCTCGATTCTAATCTATCACTCCGATTTGCAAACGGATTTCACTGAAGCTGTAACTTTCATCCCAGAACATAGTTTAGGGGCCATTACCTCTTCAACTATAGTCATTTTTCTTTCGATTGCAAACGTAACCAGTTTTTCAATGGTGTAATGGTTTAACATAGAAAACTTACCGTTGGCTCTCGATTCTAATCTATCACTCCGATTTGCAAACGGATTTCACTGAAGCTGTAACTTTCATCCCAGAACATAGTTTAGGGGCCATTACCTCTTCAACTATAGTCATTTTTCTTTCGATTGCAAACGTAACCAGTTTTTCAATGGTGTAATGGTTTAACACAGAAAACTTACCGTTGGCTCTCGATTCTAATCTATCACTCCGATTTGCAAACGGATTTCACTGAAGCTGTAACTTTCATCCCAGAACATAGTTTAGGGGCCATTACCTCTTCAACTATAGTCATTTTTCTTTCGATTGCAAACGTAACCAGTTTTTCAATGGTGTAATGGTTTAACACAGAAAACTTACCGTTGGCTCTCGATTCTAATCTATCACTCCGATTTGCAAACGGATTTTACTGAAGCTGTAACTTTCATCCCAGAACATAGTTTAGGGGCCATTACCTCTTCAACTATAGTCATTTTTCTTTCGATTGCAAACGTAACCAGTTTTTCAATGGTGTAATGGTTTAACACAGAAAACTTACCGTTGGCTCTCGATTCTAATCTATCACTCCGATTTGCAAACGGATTTTACTGAAGCTGTAACTTTCATCCCAGAACATAGTTTAGGGGCCATTACCTCTTCAACTATAGTCATTTCTCTTTCGATTGCAAACGTAACCAGTTTTTCAATGGTGTAATGGTTTAACACAGAAAACTTACCGTTGGCTCTCGATTCTAATCTATTACTCCGATTTGCAAACGGATTTCACTGAAGCTGTAACTTTCATCCCAGAACATAGTTTAGGGGCCATTACCTCTTCAACTATAGTCATTTTTCTTTCGATTGCAAACGTAACCAGTTTTTCAATGGTGTAATGGTTTAACATAGAAAACTTACCGTTGGCTCTCGATTCTAATCTATCACTCCGATTTGCAAACGGATTTCACTGAAGCTGTAACTTTCATCCCAGAACATAGTTTAGGGGCCATTACCTCTTCAACTATAGTCATTTTTCTTTCGATTGCAAACGTAACCAGTTTTTCAATGGTGTAATGGTTTAACATAGAAAACTTACCGTTGGCTCTCGATTCTAATCTATCACTCCGATTTGCAAACGGATTTCACTGAAGCTGTAACTTTCATCCCAGAACATAGTTTAGGGGCCATTACCTCTTCAACTATAGTCATTTTTCTTTCAATTGCAAACGTAACCAGTTTTTCAATGGTGTAATGGTTTAACATAGAAAACTTACCGTTGGCTCTCGATTCTAATCTATCACTCCGATTTGCAAACGGATTTCACTGAAGCTGTAACTTTCATCCCAGAACATAGTTTAGGGGCCATTACCTCTTCAACTATAGTCATTTTTCTTTCGATTGCAAACGTAACCAGTTTTTCAATGGTGTAATGGTTTAACACAGAAAACTTACCGTTGGCTCTCGATTCTAATCTATCACTCCGATTTGCAAACGGATTTCACTGAAGCTGTAACTTTCATCCCAGAACATAGTTTAGGGGCCATTACCTCTTCAACTATAGTCATTTTTCTTTCGATTGCAAACGTAACCAGTTTTTCAATGGTGTAATGGTTTAACATAGAAAACTTACCGTTGGCTCTCGATTCTAATCTATCACTCCGATTTGCAAACGGATTTCACTGAAGCTGTAACTTTCATCCCAGAACATAGTTTAGGGGCCATTACCTCTTCAACTATAGTCATTTTTCTTTCGATTGCAAACGTAACCAGTTTTTCAATGATGTAATGGTTTAACATAGAAAACTTACCGTTGGCTCTCGATTCTAATCTATCACTCCGATTTGCAAACGGATTTCACTGAAGCTGTAACTTTCATCCCAGAACATAGTTTAGGGGCCATTACCTCTTCAACTATAGTCATTTTTCTTTCGATTGCAAACGTAACCAGTTTTTCAATGGTGTAATGGTTTAACATAGAAAATTTACCGTTGGCTCTCGATTCTAATCTATCACTCCGATTTGCAAACGGATTTCACTGAAGCTGTAACTTTCATCCCAGAACATAGTTTAGGGGCCATTACCTCTTCAACTATAGTCATTTTTCTTTCGATTGCAAACGTAACCAGTTTTTCAATGGTGTAATGGTTTAACATAGAAAATTTACCGTTGGCTCTCGATTCTAATCTATCACTCCGATTTGCAAACGGATTTCACTGAAGCTGTAACTTTCATCCCAGAACATAGTTTAGGGGCCATTACCTCTTCAACTATAGTCATTTTTCTTTCGATTGCAAACGTAACCAGTTTTTCAATGGTGTAATGGTTTAACATAGAAAACTTACCGTTGGCTCTCGATTCTAATCTATCACTCCGATTTGCAAACGGATTTCACTGAAGCTGTAACTTTCATCCCAGAACATAGTTTAGGGGCCATTACCTCTTCAACTATAGTCATTTTTCTTTCGATTGCAAACGTAACCAGTTTTTCAATGGTGTAATGGTTTAACATAGAAAACTTACCGTTGGCTCTCGATTCTAATCTATCACTCCGATTTGCAAACGGATTTCACTGAAGCTGTAACTTTCATCCCAGAACATAGTTTAGGGGCCATTACCTCTTCAACTATAGTCATTTTTCTTTCGATTGCAAACGTAACCAGTTTTTCAATGGTGTAATGGTTTAACATAGAAAACTTACCGTTGGCTCTCGATTCTAATCTATCACTCCGATTTGCAAACAGATTTCACTGAAGCTGTAACTTTCATCCCAGAACATAGTTTAGGGGCCATTACCTCTTCAACTATAGTCATTTTTCTTTCGATTGCAAACGTAACCAGTTTTTCAATGGTGTAATGGTTTAACACAGAAAACTTACCGTTGGCTCTCGATTCTAATCTATCACTCCGATTTGCAAACGGATTTCACTGAAGCTGTAACTTTCATCCCAGAACATAGTTTAGGGGCCATTACCTCTTCAACTATAGTCATTTTTCTTTCGATTGCAAACGTAACCAGTTTTTCAATGGTGTAATGGTTTAACACAGAAAACTTACCGTTGGCTCTCGATTCTAATCTATCACTCCGATTTGCAAACGGATTTCACTGAAGCTGTAACTTTCATCCCAGAACATAGTTTAGGGGCCATTACCTCTTCAACTATAGTCATTTTTCTTTCGATTGCAAACGTAACCAGTTTTTCAATGGTGTAATGGTTTAACATAGAAAACTTACCGTTGGCTCTCGATTCTAATCTATCACTCCGATTTGCAAACGGATTTCACTGAAGCTGTAACTTTCATCCCAGAACATAGTTTAGGGGCCATTACCTCTTCAACTATAGTCATTTTTCTTTCGATTGCAAACGTAACCAGTTTTTCAATGGTGTAATGGTTTAACATAGAAAACTTACCGTTGGCTCTCGATTCTAATCTATCACTCCGATTTGCAAACGGATTTCACTGAAGCTGTAACTTTCATCCCAGAACATAGTTTAGGGGCCATTACCTCTTCAACTATAGTCATTTTTCTTTCGATTGCAAACGTAACCAGTTTTTCAATGGTGTAATGGTTTAACATAGAAAACTTACCGTTGGCTCTCGATTCTAATCTATCACTCCGATTTGCAAACGGATTTCACTGAAGCTGTAACTTTCATCCCAGAACATAGTTTAGGGGCCATTACCTCTTCAACTATAGTCATTTTTCTTTCGATTGCAAACGTAACCAGTTTTTCAATGGTGTAATGGTTTAACATAGAAAACTTACCGTTGGCTCTCGATTCTAATCTATCACTCCGATTTGCAAACGGATTTCACTGAAGCTGTAACTTTCATCCCAGAACATAGTTTAGGGGCCATTACCTCTTCAACTATAGTCATTTTTCTTTCGATTGCAAACGTAAACAGTTTTTCAATGGTGTAATGGTTTAACATAGAAAACTTACCGTTGGCTCTCGATTCTAATCTATCACTCCGATTTGCAAACGGATTTCACTGAAGCTGTAACTTTCATCCCAGAACATAGTTTAGGGGCCATTACCTCTTCAACTATAGTCATTTTTCTTTCGATTGCAAACGTAACCAGTTTTTCAATGGTGTAATGGTTTAACATAGAAAACTTACCGTTGGCTCTCGATTCTAATCTATCACTCCGATTTGCAAACGGATTTCACTGAAGCTGTAACTTTCATCCCAGAACATAGTTTAGGGGCCATTACCTCTTCAACTATAGTCATTTTTCTTTCGATTGCAAACGTAACCAGTTTTTCAATGGTGTAATGGTTTAACATAGAAAACTTACCGTTGGCTCTCGATTCTAATCTATCACTCCGATTTGCAAACGGATTTCACTGAAGCTGTAACTTTCATCCCAGAACATAGTTTAGGGGCCATTACCTCTTCAACTATAGTCATTTTTCTTTCGATTGCAAACGTAACCAGTTTTTCAATGGTGTAATGGTTTAACATAGAAAACTTACCGTTAGCTCTCGATTCTAATCTATCACTCCGATTTGCAAACGGATTTCACTGAAGCTGTAACTTTCATCCCAGAACATAGTTTAGGGGCCATTACCTCTTCAACTATAGTCATTTTTCTTTCGATTGCAAACGTAACCAGTTTTTCAATGGTGTAATGGTTTAACACAGAAAACTTACCGTTGGCTCTCGATTCTAATCTATCACTCCGATTTGCAAACGGATTTCACTGAAGCTGTAACTTTCATCCCAGAACATAGTTTAGGGGCCATTACCTCTTCAACTATAGTCATTTTTCTTTCGATTGCAAACGTAACCAGTTTTTCAATGGTGTAATGGTTTAACATAGAAAACTTACCGTTGGCTCTCGATTCTAATCTATCACTCCGATTTGCAAACGGATTTCACTGAAGCTGTAACTTTCATCCCAGAACATAGTTTAGGGGCCATTACCTCTTCAACTATAGTCATTTTTCTTTCGATTGCAAACGTAACCAGTTTTTCAATGGTGTAATGGTTTAACATAGAAAACTTACCGTTGGCTCTCGATTCTAATCTATCACTCCGATTTGCAAACGGATTTCACTGAAGCTGTAACTTTCATCCCAGAACATAGTTTAGGGGCCATTACCTCTTCAACTATAGTCATTTTTCTTTCGATTGCAAACGTAACCAGTTTTTCAATGGTGTAATGGTTTAACATAGAAAACTTACCGTTGGCTCTCGATTCTAATCTATCACTCCGATTTGCAAACGGATTTCACTGAAGCTGTAACTTTCATCCCAGAACATAGTTTAGGGGCCATTACCTCTTCAACTATAGTCATTTTTCTTACGATTGCAATAGTAACCAGTTTTTCAATGGTGTAATGGTTTAACATAGAAAACTTACCGTTGGCTCTTGATTCTAATCTATCACTCCGATTTGCAAACGGATTTCACTGAAGCTGTAACTTTCATCCCAGAACATAGTTTAGGGGCCATTACCTCTTCAACTATAGTCATTTTTCTTTCGATTGCAAACGTAACCAGTTTTTCAATGGTGTAATGGTTTAACATAGAAAACTTACCGTTGGCTCTCGATTCTAATCTATCACTCCGATTTGCAAACGGATTTCACTGAAGCTGTAACTTTCATCCCAGAACATAGTTTAGGGGCCATTACCTCTTCAACTATAGACATTTTTCTTTCGATTGCAAACGTAACCAGTTTTTCAATGGTGTAATGGTTTAACATAGAAAACTTACCGTTGGCTCTCGATTCTAATCTATCACTCCGATTTGCAAACGGATTTCACTGAAGCTGTAACTTTCATCCCAGAACATAGTTTAGGGGCCATTACCTCTTCAACTATAGTCATTTTTCTTTCGATTGCAAACGTAACCAGTTTTTCAATGGTGTAATGGTTTAACATAGAAAACTTACCGTTGGCTCTCGATTCTAATCTATCACTCCGATTTGCAAACGGATTTCACTGAAGCTGTAACTTTCATCCCAGAACATAGTTTAGGGGCCATTACCTCTTCAACTATAGTCATTTTTCTTTCGATTGCAAACGTAACCAGTTTTTCAATGGTGTAATGGTTTAACATAGAAAACTTACCGTTGGCTCTCGATTCTAATCTATCACTCCGATTTGCAAACGGATTTCACTGAAGCTGTAACTTTCATCCCAGAACATAGTTTAGGGGCCATTACCTCTTCAACTATAGTCATTTTTCTTTCGATTGCAAACGTAACCAGTTTTTCAATGGTGTAATGGTTTAACATAGAAAACTTACCGTTGGCTCTCGATTCTAATCTATCACTCCGATTTGCAAACGGATTTCACTGAAGCTGTAACTTTCATCCCAGAACATAGTTTAGGGGCCATTACCTCTTCAACTATAGTCATTTTTCTTTCGATTGCAAACGTAACCAGTTTTTCAATGGTGTAATGGTTTAACATAGAAAACTTACCGTTGGCTCTCGATTCTAATCTATCACTCCGATTTGCAAACGGATTTCACTGAAGCTGTAACTTTCATCCCAGAACATAGTTTAGGGGCCATTACCTCTTCAACTATAGTCATTTTTCTTTCGATTGCAAACGTAACCAGTTTTTCAATGGTGTAATGGTTTAACATAGAAAACTTACCGTTGGCTCTCGATTCTAATCTATCACTCCGATTTGCAAATGGATTTCACTGAAGCTGTAACTTTCATCCCAGAACATAGTTTAGGGGCCATTACCTCTTCAACTATAGTCATTTTTCTTTCGATTGCAAACGTAACCAGTTTTTCAATGGTGTAATGGTTTAACATAGAAAACTTACCGTTGGCTCTCGATTCTAATCTATCACTCCGATTTGCAAACGGATTTCACTGAAGCTGTAACTTTCATCCCAGAACATAGTTTAGGGGCCATTACCTCTTCAACTATAGTCATTTTTCTTTCGATTGCAAACGTAACCAGTTTTTCAATGGTGTAATGGTTTAACATAGAAAACTTACCGTTGGCTCTCGATTCTAATCTATCACTCCGATTTGCAAACGGATTTCACTGAAGCTGTAACTTTCATCCCAGAACATAGTTTAGGGGCCATTACCTCTTCAACTATAGTCATTTTTCTTTCGATTGCAAACGTAACCAGTTTTTCAATGGTGTAATGGTTTAACATAGAAAGAGGGGCGTGGCTACGCAGCAGAGCTGAATGGAGGCTTGATCCCTGAGCTCCTGCTGTGATCACCCTTTAGAGCGACCTAAAGCAACCCAGAAAGCCCCAAAACAGCACTAAAAGGTGGGTGAACATCCCAGGATGGCTTCAGGCTACCGGAGAGTGTCTCAAAGACAGCAGAAACAGAGCAATTCAGTCCCCAGGAAGCTCTCCACGTTCTTTACTGAGGAAAACCAAGATGGCGCCGGCCATTACAGGCCCAGCCTGCATCAGGAGGCTAACTACAGGACCCCTCCACCGCTAGACCAGAGGAACAGGTACAGCCTTTTATTCACTCCCCAGGGAAGGAGAGACAGAGCGGACATACTGGAGGAGGAAAGTGAGGAGGAATATGGCATGCGGAGATCGGCAGAGGACAACAGAGAGCGAAGCCCGCTGAAGACGCCACAAACTTCCGGATTACAACGCGATTCCGTACGGAAATCCGACTATATACGGAAATTCGAATCCGACCGCATACGGAAATCCGAATCTGGAGACCCCAAGGTAGGACTCACACCGCACTCTACTCCTAGCCCATCTGAACAGCAGTCCCACCCAACCACCTATCCCGAACAGCAGACGCTCGCTGAACAACAACCTCATCCACCCATCCATCCATCCCCAACTGCACAACGTCACCCACCAGAAAACATATTTAGCACACTGGCCGCATTCCCTGCATCTGAAGAACCTATGTCACAGCAATTCTTCAAAAACTTTATGCTCTCCTTCAGCCAGATGCTAAGTGACAATATTACAGGCACCAGAGCAGACCTAAACGCACTCGCAGGCAATGTTGAGGTATTCGCTGCTGACACAGACCAGAGGATCTGCCTACTGGAAAATAAGGTGATGAAATGTCCAAAAATTATAATGTCCTGGTGGATGCACATAAACAACTAGCGGATGAGAACAAGTGGATGAAGGAAAAGATAGCAGATGGGGAAGACAGAAACAGGAGGAATAACATAAAAATAAGAGGGGTCCCTGAAACTGTCGCCAATGACCAGCTGAATGCTTATGTAGCAGACATCCTACACGCCACACTTCCTGACCTCAATCAAAGTGAGCTCACAGTGGATAGGGCCCACAGACTTCCCAAACCGGCCCATCTGGGAAAGAACCTACCAAGAGACGTCATAACAAGGATCCATTTCTTTCATGTCAAGGAGAAGTTACTGGCGGCAACAAGAGAGGGAAAGAAACTTCCAGGAGAGTACAAAGACCTTTCCCTGTTCCAGGATCTATCTCAGGCTACATTGAAAACCAGAAGAGACTTCTCACAGGTGACAACTACACTGAGGTACAGAAAGATTCCTTACAATTGGGGGTTCCCCCCCAAACTGATAATTTTTGACCATGGTACCACACACATTGTTAAAACCCCTGATGAAGGCCTTGATTTGCTGGCCAAGTGGGAGATCCCTGTTTTCATCCCAAGAGATCCAGTCAGAGACAGATCATTCCGCCCTCCTATCTCTCCCAAGCCGAGACAACTCCAAACATCGATGGACACCACCCCACCTTTGAACGTAGAAGAACAACTCAAAGCTGGGGAAGCCACGGGTACAACCTGAACTATGGGTGATCCCCCACGGAACTTTCCCCCAACTAGACTTACCCCCTTAGGAATTCCTTTCCTGTAGGTGGTCAGTCACACTGGACGTCCACACCGGTGGACACTGACCGTAAGGTCATTGACTGTTTTTTGGAAGTTTAGACTTCCTGTTCTTTTTCTGTACTTCCTATTAAGTTTATTGTTATAGTTATTTCTTATCCTTTCTCTACCCCTCTTTAAGGAGTAGAGACACAGGGTTGGGTCAATTTAAGGGGGGTACGCACGGGTAGAACCGGATGCCTCTGCGTGCCCACCTCGGCCTTACCCTGACTTCTCTTCTGTTTCCTTTATTATTTTTTATTAGTATTAAGGTTTGCACACTGTCATGTCCACTAACTAAACTCTTTTTCCTCAGAGCCGAGATATACGGACGTTCTGGTAAGATAAGGTTTTATGATAACAACTCATGTTTTCTGCTTTTTCTATTTTATCTGTTTGATAAAGGGGACGTTTGCTTCATAGGTACTTTACAGCATAATATGAGGTATCATGAGTGATTGCCAACTTTTGTCTCTGAATGTCAGAGGGTTAAACTCTTATAGGAAAAGATATTTACTAAATAAGCTAACCAAAGAACAAAAACCAGACATTATTTGTCTACAAGAAACTCATTTATCAAAAATATCTGCATCTAGATTAAAAATCCACAACTATTCTACGGTTTTCCACTCAACATTCAGAGACAAAAGGAAAGCGGGAGTTTGTATCGCAATCAGGGATACTCTGGGACTGGTGGTGGAGAGGTCACATTGTAGTGAGGACGGTAGATTGGTGATGATTGCTGGGACTATTAACTCCCAAAATTTTACGTTTGCCAATATTTATGCCCCCAATCACCATCAAGTTAAATTTCTTAATAAAACATTCCAAAAAATACAAAAATTCCAAAAAGGTAATTTATTTATAGTAGGAGACATGAATGCAGTAGCCGACCCCCTATTAGACTCAACATCACAAACAAGAAGAGCCCAATCCATACTCCTGCCCTCACTAATCAAGAATGAATTATTTGACACTTGGAGGTGTATTCACCCCAAGGAAAAGGGTTACAGTTTTTATTCGCCAATCTACCAGTCCTTCACTAGGATAGACCATTGTTTAACCGACAGATTCTCTCTACCACTGGTCTCAGACATTACTATTGGTTCAAGAATTTGGTCCGATCACTCCCCTCTCACAGTCAAATTCTACTTAAAAGACGCTTCCCCCAAACAGACCAACTGGAAACTAAACAAATTTCTAATTAACTCAGAACACATTTTTCCCCTTATAAAAAACGAATTGCTGGAATATTTCCACTTTAATGATGCTAGTGTAACCTCCAGGGTCTCCTTATGGAATGCACACAAGGCATTCATGAGAGGAGTTCTCATGAAACAAGGAGCTATACACAAAAAGAAAGTAAGAGAAAAAACAGACCTTTTATTAAACAAAATCAGATCATTGGAAGTGGAGATATTCAGCAAAAATAAAAAAGGACTGACCAAGGAACTGGAGGAGAGGAGACAGGAGCTGGCAGAGTGTATGTACTATGAGTATGATAAATGGCAGACTAGACTAAGAGAGGATTGGTACCATGGAGGAAACAAAGCTGGTAAAGCAATGGCCCGGAAGATCAAAGGCCAAAGAATTTCCCAAAGAATTTTGAAGATGAAACATCCCCTAACAAAAACAGAAGTGCATCACCCTAAAGATATAGTAGAAGCGTTAGCCAAGTATTATGAAGGCCTATATAATTTAGAATTAGACCCCAACATCCCCTCCCCAACCCCACAAAAAATTGATAAATATTTAGATAAAGTAAACCTCCCCTCACTATCTGATTTTGAAAAGAAATATCTCTCTACCCCCTTTTCCCAAGCTGAAGTAGAAAATGTCATTAACACCTTAAAAAGAGATAAAGCCCCAGGCCCAGATGGTTACATAAACGATTATTATAAAAAATTTGTCAGTATCCTATCCAAGCCCCTAACTAATATGTTTAACGAAATAGCCACCCAACGTAGTTTCCCCAAAGAATCTTTAACCGCCTTCATATCCACTATCCCTAAAGAAGACAAAAACCCTGCAGACCCCAGTAGCTATAGACCTATTTCACTCCTCAACACTGACGTAAAGATATATGCCAAAATTATTGCTAACAGATTATCCCCCCTAATGCCCCAGCTTATTAATTCAGACCAGGTAGGTTTTATTAGAGGTAGGTCAACAAACGACGGCACAAGAAAGGCCCTCGCCATACTCCATCAGATCAAGCTCTGTCGGACGCCTACCCTCCTCGTCTCTTTAGACGCGGAGAAGGCGTTCGACAGAGTTAACTGGCTATATATGTCCAGAGTTCTTTCCAAATTTGGAATACCAGACTTCCTCCATGGTGCCATCCTAGCGTTATATACCTGCCCATCCGCTTGTGTTGCCTCTTCTGGCTCTGTCTCCTCACCTTTTAACATCACCAATGGTACCCGCCAGGGTTGTCCTCTCTCCCCCTTAATTTTTAATTTGACATTGGAACCCCTTGCACAAAAAATTAGAAATAATCCCAATATCCACGGTATTAAGATTGGTAACTATTCCACTAAATTAGGCCTCTACGCAGACGATGTGATACTATTTATCCAAAAACCCTCGATATCACTGCCAAATGCAACAGAGGAACTTGATGAGTTCTCAACAGTATCATATTACAAGCTCAATGAGCAAAAGACGGTCATTCTCCCTTGCTTCATACCTGCTAAGATGAAAGAAACTCTTAAGCAGTCCTGCCAGTACACCTGGAACGAGAAATCCATTAAATATCTTGGTATCCAGCTCACCCCAACCATTGCACAGATTTATAGAGAAAACTACGGCCCTTGGTTATCCAAAATTAAAGATAAGTTAGAATCCCTTTCCAAAGTAGAATTTTCATGGCTAGGTAGAATTGCAGCATTTAAAATGATGATCCTTCCCCAACTCCTCTACCTGTTCCGGAATCTCCCAATAAGAGTTCCCCAAAAATTCTTCACAGAATTACAAAAACAATTAAATCGATATTTTCTAAGAAACAGAAAGGCCAGGTTCTCCAATAAAATATTAACATCACACATCTCCAATATGGGTCTAGGTGCACCAAATGTGGAACTTTATTACAAGGCCACAGTTCTGGACCAATCCAGGTCAATCTGGACAAAAGATTCCACAAAACAATGGGTTGTTATTGAGGAAGAGCAACTACCACTAAAATCATTTAGAGAGTTTCTAGAATCCAGATTGACCTGGAAAATCCAACAACATATCCAGAACCCTGTCACTGCCAACTCTCTTAGACTATGGAAAGAACTAACTAACTTGAGCAAAAACGAGACGATGGCAGTGACAGTACCAACTTCCCTAGACACTTTGCATGCAGCTATAAAGAACTTGAATTTGGAGACCTGGACTGACCATGGATTAAAATCCATAGAAGATCTGTTGGGAGATTCCGGAATAAGATCCTTTGAAGCCTTAACAGAAACATATGGAATCCCATCAACAGAGAAACCCACCTATGATAGAGTAGCTAGATTTTTTAATAAACATCCTTATACCCCCATCACCTTAGAACCCAAAATTATAAAACTCATTCAATTAGAAAACACTCATTTAAAAGGAACCTCAATATTTTATAGAACTTTACTAGACCTAAAAGAAACTTTCCCAAAATGGCAACTAACCAGGTGGCAGGACTGGCTGGGAGATGAAGCTGAAGTGGGTGTGGAGGAATGGGAGATGGCCGTCAAAGCACTCAAAAAGGTTTCTCACTGTGTGGGACACCATGAGAGTTTACTTAAAAGCATTTGGCGGTGGTATCTAACCCCCGAAAAGATAAGTAAATTTGATACCCATACATCCCCCCTGTGTTGGAGGGGCTGCAACCTGGCGGGTACCATGGAACATATCCTTTGGGAGTGCCCCAAGCTCCAGAACATGTGGAAAGATATTGGGACCTTTCTCCAACAACTCCCAATGTCTTTACAAACTATCCCCCCAGGCCTAGCGGTGTTAAATTTGGGTGCTCATTCTCTTCCCCCTCAGGAAAGAATGATCATCACTCATGTATTTATAGTGGTGAGAGGATTGTTAGCTCTATACTGGAAAACCCCCTACATACCAACTTTGGAAGAAATCCTCAGAAGAGTAGAGTCCAATCTTTTGGCCGAAAAGGCCTGGTCCATCAGGTGTGGAAATGTAAATTCCTTTCTTAAGAAAGCCGCTCTCTGGCCAACAGTTTATTTGAGTTCCAAACTATCAGATTTTTAAACAATCTCACTTCTCTTCCTTATGTGACATCAGGATAAGTGTGTATGTTACTCGTATGATCTTACCAGCTCCTCCATCCCATTTGGTTCATCCTATATCTCTATCTTCTTTTTAAAAGCTCTAAATTATCTGGACATGACAGTGTGCATAGTAGAGTAGTTGAATAGAATAGGTTAGGTTTAGGTTTAGGTTTAGGTAGTTAGTAATCAGTATTGTACATCAACACAATATTTGGAATCCCAACCAACCAACCATACGACATAGGAAGTCACCCCCATGCATTGCCTATTCCTGGTGTGCAACCTGAGGCAATATGGTAAACCTGTATATGGGTCTTACTCCCTGGGATCTATGTGGAGGGTTAGTCCCTCATTTCCCAGGTTGAGAGAGACCTGCTGATCACAGAATCTACTTCCACCATCTTGCCATGCACACCTTGAGTAGGAGCTACTTCCCCTTCACAATCATTTCTCTGATTTCTACATGTCAAATGAATATTTGGCATTCAGACTAACCAATTGACCCCAACTCAAGTAGTCAGATGTGTCAGTCATTATAACCAAACATTACTAACTCCAACACAATTGCAGTATACCACATTTAACAATAATTTAACAATTTTTTGATTTACAAGACCCCACAGGGAATCAGAAACCCATAGTATATAATTTAAAATAATTAAAATAACTTTGTATAAATTAATACTAAAATAATACACAATGATAGTACTCAATGATAGTTGGAAAAATTAAACATAGCTCAACATAAGAATATGGAAAATTGTTTAGATCACATTATACGCATTTACGCGCTCTTCGACAATGCTCATTGCGTACAATGTACAATCACTACAAGTAGCTACATACCAAATACGCGTTCTAAACCGGTTCTACGCGTATTTTCCCAACAATTAGATACCTCCACTATCCTCCCCAAGGTAAAACTTTAATAACTCAATACTTTATTACTCCTCATTAACTAGTCCCTTCTTTTTTCTTATGAAGGTTATAAAGATTTATGTACATATTTTCATATTATACTTTGTACCAATAAAGATAAGTCCTCTTAAAAACAACTAGAAACATCTGCTCAAAAAACAAATGTAAGTAATTTACATCAAAGCTCAATTTCAATTTCACTGCAATTGATCTACATTTGATTTCTGATATGCCTATCTACTTGTTTTTGCACTCACTGTTAAAATTTGAAAATTCCAATAAAAATACTATTGTTACTGGTTTAACATAGAAAACTTACCGTTGGCTCTCGATTCTAATCTATCACTCCGATTTGCAAACGGATTTCACTGAAGCTGTAACTTTCATCCCAGAACATAGTTTAGGGGCCATTACCTCTTCAACTATAGTCATTTTTCTTTCGATTGCAAACGTAACCAGTTTTTCAATGGTGTAATGGTTTAACATAGAAAACTTACCGTTGGCTCTCGATTCTAATCTATCACTCCGATTTGCAAACGGATTTCACTGAAGCTGTAACTTTCATCCCAGAACATAGTTTAGGGGCCATTACCTCTTCAACTATAGTCATTTTTCTTTCGATTGCAAACGTAACCAGTTTTTCAATGGTGTAATGGTTTAACATAGAAAACTTACCGTTGGCTCTCGATTCTAATCTATCACTCCGATTTGCAAACGGATTTCACTGAAGCTGTAACTTTCATCCCAGAACATAGTTTAGGGGCCATTACCTCTTCAACTATAGTCATTTTTCTTTCGATTGCAAACGTAACCAGTTTTTCAATGGTGTAATGGTTTAACATAGAAAACTTACCGTTGGCTCTCGATTCTAATCTATCACTCCGATTTGCAAACGGATTTCACTGAAGCTGTAACTTTCATCCCAGAACATAGTTTAGGGGCCATTACCTCTTCAACTATAGTCATTTTTCTTTCGATTGCAAACGTAACCAGTTTTTCAATGGTGTAATGGTTTAACATAGAAAACTTACCGTTGGCTCTCGATTCTAATCTATCACTCCGATTTGCAAACGGATTTCACTGAAGCTGTAACTTTCATCCCAGAACATAGTTTAGGGGCCATTACCTCTTCAACTATAGTCATTTTTCTTTCGATTGCAAACGTAACCAGTTTTTCAATGGTGTAATGGTTTAACATAGAAAACTTACCGTTGGCTCTCGATTCTAATCTATCACTCCGATTTGCAAACGGATTTCACTGAAGCTGTAACTTTCATCCCAGAACATAGTTTAGGGGCCATTACCTCTTCAACTATAGTCATTTTTCTTTCGATTGCAAACGTAACCAGTTTTTCAATGGTGTAATGGTTTAACATAGAAAACTTACCGTTGGCTCTCGATTCTAATCTATCACTCCGATTTGCAAACGGATTTCACTGAAGCTGTAACTTTCATCCCAGAACATAGTTTAGGGGCCATTACCTCTTCAACTATAGTCATTTTTCTTTCGATTGCAAACGTAACCAGTTTTTCAATGGTGTAATGGTTTAACATAGAAAACTTACCGTTGGCTCTCGATTCTAATCTATCACTCCGATTTGCAAACGGATTTCACTGAAGCTGTAACTTTCATCCCAGAACATAGTTTAGGGGCCATTACCTCTTCAACTATAGTCATTTTTCTTTCGATTGCAAACGTAACCAGTTTTTCAATGGTGTAATGGTTTAACATAGAAAACTTACCGTTGGCTCTCGATTCTAATCTATCACTCCGATTTGCAAACGGATTTCACTGAAGCTGTAACTTTCATCCCAGAACATAGTTTAGGGGCCATTACCTCTTCAACTATAGTCATTTTTCTTTCGATTGCAAACGTAACCAGTTTTTCAATGGTGTAATGGTTTAACATAGAAAACTTACCGTTGGCTCTCGATTCTAATCTATCACTCCAATTTGCAAACGGATTTCACTGAAGCTGTAACTTTCATCCCAGAACATAGTTTAGGGGCCATTAACTCTTCAACTATAGTCATTTTTCTTTCGATTGCAAACGTAACCAGTTTTTCAATGGTGTAATGGTTTAACATAGAAAACTTACCGTTGGCTCTCGATTCTAATCTATCACTCCGATTTGCAAACGGATTTCACTGAAGCTGTAACTTTCATCCCAGAACATAGTTTAGGGGCCATTACCTCTTCAACTATAGTCATTTTTCTTTCGATTGCAAACGTAACCAGTTTTTCAATGGTGTAATGGTTTAACATAGAAAACTTACCGTTGGCTCTCGATTCTAATCTATCACTCCGATTTGCAAACGGATTTCACTGAAGCTGTAACTTTCATCCCAGAACATAGTTTAGGGGCCATTACCTCTTCAACTATAGTCATTTTTCTTTCGATTGCAAACGTAACCAGTTTTTCAATGGTGTAATGGTTTAACATAGAAAACTTACCGTTGGCTCTCGATTCTAATCTATCACTCCGATTTGCAAACGGATTTCACTGAAGCTGTAACTTTCATCCCAGAACATAGTTTAGGGGCCATTACCTCTTCAACTATAGTCATTTTTCTTTCGATTGCAAACGTAACCAGTTTTTCAATGGTGTAATGGTTTAACATAGAAAACTTACCGTTGGCTCTCGATCCTAATCTATCACTCCGATTTGCAAACGGATTTCACTGAAGCTGTAACTTTCATCCCAGAACATAGTTTAGGGGCCATTACCTCTTCAACTATAGTCATTTTTCTTTCGATTGCAAACGTAACCAGTTTTTCAATGGTGTCATGGTTTAACATAGAAAACTTACCGTTGGCTCTCGATTCTAATCTATCACTCCGATTTGCAAACGGATTTCACTGAAGCTGTAACTTTCATCCCAGAACATAGTTTAGGGGCCATTACCTCTTCAACTATAGTCATTTTTCTTTCGATTGCAAACGTAACCAGTTTTTCAATGGTGTAATGGTTTAACATAGAAAACTTACCGTTGGCTCTCGATTCTAATCTATCACTCCGATTTGCAAACGGATTTCACTGAAGCTGTAACTTTCATCCCAGAACATAGTTTAGGGGCCATTACCTCTTCAACTATAGTCATTTTTCTTTCGATTGCAAACGTAACCAGTTTTTCAATGGTGTAATGGTTTAACATAGAAAACTTACCGTTGGCTCTCGATTCTAATCTATCACTCCGATTTGCAAACGGATTTCACTGAAGCTGTAACTTTCATCCCAGAACATAGTTTAGGGGCCATTACCTCTTCAACTATAGTCATTTTTCTTTCGATTGCAAACGTAACCAGTTTTTCAATGGTGTCATGGTTTAACATAGAAAACTTACCGTTGGCTCTCGATTCTAATCTATCACTCCGATTTGCAAACGGATTTCACTGAAGCTGTAACTTTCATCCCAGAACATAGTTTAGGGGCCATTACCTCTTCAACTATAGTCATTTTTCTTTCGATTGCAAACGTAACCAGTTTTTCAATGGTGTAATGGTTTAACACAGAAAACTTACCGTTGGCTCTCGATTCTAATCTATCACTCCGATTTGCAAACGGATTTCACTGAAGCTGTAACTTTCATCCCAGAACATAGTTTAGGGGCCATTACCTCTTCAACTATAGTCATTTTTCTTTCGATTGCAAACGTAACCAGTTTTTCAATGGTGTAATGGTTTAACATAGAAAGGGGGCGTGGCTTGACGCTGGAGCTGGATGGTTGTCTGAGCCTGTAGCTCCTGCTGTCTTCACCCTAAAAAGCTACTTCACAGCGCACTAAGAAGCCTCATTTTACTCAGGAAGATGGGTGAACATGCAGAGGACCCACAGGAATGGATTACAGCGAGACCCAAGCGGAATTACAGGTCCCCTCTGCCCCGCAAACTGACTGACTTCTTCCAGGAGGAGGATATCCAAGATGGCCCCCGGCACTACAGGCCTAGCTCCAGGCATGATGCAGACTACAGGACACCGCCGCCTGTGACCCAGAGGAATCGCTTTGCAGCTTTCCAGACTCCCTATCGAAGGGGCAACAGAGCGGACTACCTGGGAGACCTCAGTGAGGAAGATGAAGCCGCTACAGGTACCGCTGACAACAGGGACAGAAGCCCCAGGCAGGCCTCCGTATCCCGCACGGAAAACGCGGAATTTCGTAATTCCAATTCGGAATTCCGGAAAATGGATCCGGAATTCCGGAAAAACATTCTGGAACCCAGGAAAGATGACACAACAAGGTCCCAGGTAGGACAGATTCCTCTATCCTCCCCTCACACACATACCCAAGCATCTGATCAGCTCCCTCATCCATCCATCCACCCCTCACCACCGATGGCATTTACAGACCCCCTAATGTCATTCTCTGCCACAGACCAGCCCATGACTCAAACCTTTTTTAAAGATTTCATGATATCTTTCAGTAGCATTTTAAGAAAGGACTCTATGGAAATAAGGGCTGATATGCACGCTTTGGTGGGCCACCTGACCGTATACACTAAAGAAACAGACCATAGGCTGGCCAGGTTGGAACACAGAATTGTGGAGATGACAGCAGCACACAATTCATTGGTGGATGCTCACAAGGAACTTGTAAAGGAGAATAGGCAGATGAAGGAAAAAATAGCGGATGGGGAGGATAGAAACAGGAGAAACAACCTGAAGATCAGAGGGATCCCAGAGACAGTACAGAATGATGATTTAAAGGACTACGTCATGGACATTATCAAAGTCACCTGTCCTAACATACCTAAAAATGAGCTGGTAGTGGACAGAGCCCATAGGCTACCCAAGCCATCCCACATCGCCAAACATCTGCCTAGAGATGTCATTACAAGGATACATTTTTTCCACGTAAAGGAACAGCTGCTGGGAGCCACTAGGAAAGGGCAAAAGCTTCCTGACCCGTATCAGAACCTGGCGTTATATCAGGATCTGTCACAAGCTACTCTCTCAACCAGACGCGGATTCTCGCAGATTACTGCCTCTTTGAGAAACAAGAGAATCGACTACTCATGGGGATTCCCCCCAAAGCTGATCATAAGAGACGGAGGGGAGACACACGTGATCAGGAATCCAACAGAGGGACAGGACCTCTTATCTAGATGGAATATCCCACTTTTTGTATCTAAAGACTCAAGCAAAGACAAACCTTATCGCCCACCTCTAATGCCTAAGCCTACTGCTATGGACACCACTCTTCCTATCACACCAGACAAGGCAGCAACAAGTGAGGCTTCGACAAAAGGCTGAATCGGGGTGATCAGCCAGGAACTTTGTCCCCCTCACATTTGTTTTTTCCCCTGGGACTGATTTTTCTCTCCCTACAGGTGGAAAAACCACTTGAAGTCCACACTGGTGGACTCTACTGAATTGGTCACCTGAACTGAACTCTAATCTGACCAATCTGTTTTGTTTTGTTTATACTGTTAGTGTTCTCACTATTTTCTCACCTACTTTTCTCTCTCCTTTTTTTTTCAGTAGTGCTATTGAGAGGTAGAACCGGATGCCTCTCATTGTACTATTACTTTGGTTATTTCTATATAGGTCAATGTCCCGACTAACCTTGTTTCCCTCCACCAGAGTAGAGTTAAAAAGTTTCATCAGAGATGCTCCAGAGCCTGCCTGCGGAAATCCCAATCAATGGTATGATTTAATTGTGATGCAATATACATGGTGTAATGGCTGAGAAATGTAATCTCCTCTCAGTTAATGTGAGAGGCCTCAATTCTTTCAGGAAGCGATACCTCTTACAGAAACTGATTAAGGAACAAAAGGCAGATATTATATGTGTTCAAGAATCTCACCTGAACAAAAATGCAGCGAAAAAATACAAATTATTTCAG
The DNA here is from genome assembly GCF_040937935.1 of Hyperolius riggenbachi. NCBI lineage: Eukaryota > Metazoa > Chordata > Amphibia > Anura > Hyperoliidae > Hyperolius > Hyperolius riggenbachi. The sequence continues at coordinate 69,192 of NW_027152417.1, read as the reverse complement.
TTTACCAATATATTTCACTCTACATTACAGAATAATAAGAAAAAAGCTGGGACTTTCATAGCAGTTAGGGACTCTCTGGGACTAGTGGTAAAAGACACATACTCAAGTGAGGATGGTAGAATGGTAATGATAACTGGACAATTGAACTCTAAGGATTACACTTTTGTGAACCTATATGCCCCCAACCAACACCAGACTAAATTTATCAATTCAAAACTCAAAAAAATAACAAATTTCAAGAAAGGATATCTTTTTATCTCTGGAGATCTGAACTCCATAACAGACCCACAGTTAGATTGTACTTCCAAATTAAGAACTAAACACTCCACTTTACAACCAATCTTGACAAAAAACGAGCTATTTGACACTTGGAGGTGTATTCACCCCAAGGAGAAACAGTTCACATTCTACTCTACCATTCATAAATCCTTCACTCGTATTGACCATTGCCTAACAGACCAATTTACCTTGCCACTGGTCTCAGAGATGGAAATTGGTACTAGAGTGTGGTCAGACCACTCACCTCTCTTAGTGAAATTTCATATCCAGAACTCTGTGAAACAACAGTATACATGGAGACTTAACAAATACATCCTTCACTCCGAACACACTTCCCCTATAATCAAAAAGGAACTAATAGAGTATTTCAAACTCAATGACACAGGAGATATATCCAACTCTACTCTTTGGAATGCTCATAAAGCATTTATCAGAGGAACCTTTATTAAGTTGAGTGCCATTCATAACAAAAAAGTTAGGGAACAAACTAACATCTTATTAGACAAAATTAAATCATTAGAGAAAGAAATATACAACAATCACAAGAATGAACTCATACCCCAACTAGAGGAAACTAGACAGACCCTAGCAGACAAATTGTACTACCAGTACGACAAATGGCAAACCACATTAAAACAAAATTGGTACTATGATAATAATAGAGCAGGGAAGGCCATGGCCCAAAAAATTAAGGGAAAAAGAATTCGTCAGAGAATTATTAAAATCACACACCCCAAAACAAAAATAGAAGTCCACCACCCCAAAGATATTGTAAACGCCCTGGCAGAGTACTATGAAGCCCTTTATAACCTCGAAAAAGACCCAAACACCCACACCCCATTACCACAGGAAATAGAACTATACCTTGATAAAGTAAATCTCCCTTCCCTAACAGAATTTGAGCAAAATTACCTAGCAACTCCCTTCACAGAGCAAGAAACAATAGCAGCAATAGGATCCCTAAAGAAAGACAAAGCCCCAGGACCAGACGGTTTTATTAACGATTATTTTAAAAAATTTATTTCTATCCTAGTAACCCCCCTAACAAATATGTTTAATGAAGCAGCTACTAAAGGCAATTTCCCTAGAGAATCACTTTCGGCACTTATAACTACAATCCCCAAGGAAGGTAAGGACCCCTCTGACCCTAGTAATTATAGGCCCATCTCCCTACTAAACACTGACATAAAACTATACGCCCGAATAATAGCTAATAGGTTATCTCCCCTTATGCCCCAAATTATCCATCCAGATCAGGTAGGGTTTACAAAGAATAGGTCAACTAGTGATGGCACTCGCAAGGTTTTATCTCTGATCCACAGAGTGGGGCTCTGTCGGACGCCTACCCTCCTTGTCTCCTTGGACGCGGAGAAGGCGTTCGACAGAGTCAATTGGCTGTACCTTTCCAAGGTGCTCACCAAATTTGGTATCCCTGCCTTCCTACACAAGGCCATTTTAGCCCTATACACCCACCCATCTGCCAGAGTCCTATCATCAGGCACACTATCTCTACCCTTCGATATTAAAAACGGTACCCGTCAAGGTTGCCCCCTCTCACCCCTAATATTCAATTTAACGATTGAACCGCTCGCTCAAAGAATCAGAGACAATTCACAAATTTTTGGCATTAAAAACAAACAATCCATACATAAAATGGGTTTATACGCTGATGATGTAATCCTCCTCCTCCAGAAACCACTTGTATCACTGCCAAATGCTCAATTGGAACTAGAAGAGTTCTCCAAAATCTCATATTACAAATTAAATAAGAATAAGACAACCATTCTCCCATGTTTTATCCCACAGAAAGATAGGGATATCTTAAAAAGCTCTTGTGAATTCTTATGGAATGACACTGTCATAAAATACTTAGGAATCTATATAACACCCACACTAAATAATATCTATAAAGAAAACTACGCCCCATGGTTAAAAAAATTCAAAGAGAAACTGGAAGATCTTGCAAAAGTAGAATACTCCTGGCTGGGTAGGAATGCAGCCTTTAAAATGTTCATTCTTCCCCAACTTCTATACCTCTTTAGAAACTTGCCTATAAAAGTACCCCAAACCTTCTTCAACACCCTACAAAAAGCTCTTAATCAATTTATATTATTAAACAAAAAATCCAGGTTCTCCAACAAAATATTAATGATGGATACTGCTAATTTGGGCCTAGGTGTCCCCAACCTGGAATTCTATTATAAGGCTACAATAATGGATCAGTCCAGGGCAGTCTGGCTCGGGGATAACACAAAACAATGGTTCTCGATTGAAGAGGATCAACTTAGCTATGGAGACTACAAATTGTTTCTTGGAGCCAGACTGGCCTGGAAAACTAGACAGACCATCCAGAACCCATTAACAATTAACACACTTAGAATTTGGAAGGAACTAACCGCTCTGTGCAAAAAGGACGTTTTATCCATAGAGTCTGACACACCCTTAATCACTCTCCAAACTTTAATAAATAATTTAAATTTACAAACCTGGACAGATTCTGGTATTAACTCCATAGAAGATCTCCTTGATAACACAGAACTGAGACCATTTGAATTTTTCACTCAGACCTATGGTCTCCCACCAACAGAACTCCCCACATATAGGAAAATCAGTAAATTCTGTAAATATCACCCGTACAGCCCTGTATCTCTGACCCCACAAATTAGTAAAATTATCCACCCTCAGGGTTCACACTATAAGGGAACATCTATTTTCTACAAAACCTTACTAAAAAAGAAAGATTCCACCCCACAATGGCAACTAGATAGTTGGCAGGAGTATCTCCAAACTGAGATAGACATGGAAGAATGGGAAAAGGTCTTGAGATCAGTAAAGAAGTCTTCACACTGTGTGAGACACTTTGAAGGCTTACTAAAGAGCATTTGGCAGTGGTACATGACACCTGAGAGGATTTCCAAGTTTGACATGAAGGCATCACCCTTGTGTTGGAGGGGGTGCAACCGGACGGGTACCGTAGGACACATCTTATGGGACTGCCCCAAACTGAAGAAACTCAGAACAGATATAGGAGTCTTCTTGGGACAATTACCTATGTCCATACATCCTATACCCTCTGGTATGGCACTGTTGCATTTAGGAACCATTGATCTGCCACCCCAGGAAAGATTGATCTATAATCACATCTTTATAACTATCAGGAATCAATTAGCTTTCAACTGGAAATCAAAAGTCATCCCAACAATCGGAGAAATCCTGCGTATTGTTGATTCAAATCTTATTGCAGAGAAATCCTGGGCGATTAGATGTGGAAACCTGGGTGCTTTCCTGGAGGTGGCTGCTCTGTGGCCTGTTGCATACAGGGAATCCAAACTAATGGAATTTTAGTTCTGTGGTCTCTTTGATAAGAGGTACTCTCATGTGTAACTCTCATGTATGACTTTAATGTGCTAAGGGGATACTCGCAGGTAAGGCTCTGTTGCTCACTTATCTTTATATAGGTAGATTTCTCTTGCTCTGGAAACACAATCGGGACATTCTAATTGTACATAGTTTGATGTGTAGTTTAGTTTTAGATGTAGTATATACAACAAAAATAACTGATATGACAGCTACTCATACACAATTGAAGTCATAACAACTGTTAGTTAGTCAGTTAGGAATCTTCTTCTTCCCTTTCTACTACCTGGACGAAATACTGCAGCTCTGGCAGACCTATGAGACTCCTTAGTTGAGGATCCGCTCCCTGGAATCTCTGTAGGGTGGTTAAAATCCCCCATTTTCCAGGTCGAGAGGATCCTTGACGGATCTGTTACACAGCTTTCTTCACTGCTGGAGCTGTGGTTGAACTACAGTATCCTAGGGAATACAGAATTCCAACTTTAGTAACTATGGAAGTAATTTAAAGCATCGCCTAGACAAAACAGAGATATGTCGTTTAAACGTGGTTACGTCAAAATTTGATTATTCTTTTTGACAAAATTAATAATTATTAAACTCTTAGATTAATAGGTTTAGTTAACATAAAAAAAATGAGTATAGATCCAAGAGATCTTTCTGTTATTCCTATCTGTAGATCAAACACAGTTTCAATTACTTTAAACAATATATAGGTTATTTGATAAGTTAACCTCACATCAGACTTCTCACCAGCTCTATTTCTTTCCAACCAAACCCGGTTAGAATACATTTACCATCTGGTTAGATACCCTCAACCTCAGGTACTTGCTTACTTCCTCACTGGGAAGTATCCACACCTAGGTGGAGAACTGGTAAAATCAGACATATTTCCAAAAAAACGGAAATGCAGTTTCAGGGACTGTGTGTGGGATCCTGCGCTGGTAGCGGATTTCTACACACAGTGGTCCACTTAAATTACACCTTACAATCTGCATCCAAACCTTCTTCTACCACCTCATATCAACTCCACACCAATAAAATACTCCTGCATAACTTCTACCTACCCTCTAACCAGACTATTCTTCTTATTTTATCTGTTATATAAATTTCTGTACTACAGATAGGTTGTTAACTGTTATACTGTATTCATTTATATAGCTGTACAAATATGAATACATAACCACTAATGCCTGTAATGTAATAACTTGTTATGTAAAACTTCAATAAAAATTAATGTACTTGGTTTAACATAGAAAACTTACCGTTGGCTCTCGATTCTAATCTATCACTCCGATTTGCAAACGGATTTCACTGAAGCTGTAACTTTCATCCCAGAACATAGTTTAGGGGCCATTACCTCTTCAACTATAGTCATTTTTCTTTCGATTGCAAACGTAACCAGTTTTTCAATGGTGTAATGGTTTAACATAGAAAACTTACCGTTGGCTCTCGATTCTAATCTATCACTCCGATTTGCAAACGGATTTCACTGAAGCTGTAACTTTCATCCCAGAACATAGTTTAGGGGCCATTACCTCTTCAACTATAGTCATTTTTCTTTCGATTGCAAACGTAACCAGTTTTTCAATGGTGTAATGGTTTAACATAGAAAACTTACCGTTGGCTCTCGATTCTAATCTATCACTCCGATTTGCAAACGGATTTCACTGAAGCTGTAACTTTCATCCCAGAACATAGTTTAGGGGCCATTACCTCTTCAACTATAGTCATTTTTCTTTCGATTGCAAACGTAACCAGTTTTTCAATGGTGTAATGGTTTAACATAGAAAACTTACCGTTGGCTCTCGATTCTAATCTATCACTCCGATTTGCAAACGGATTTCACTGAAGCTGTAACTTTCATCCCAGAACATAGTTTAGGGGCCATTACCTCTTCAACTATAGTCATTTTTCTTTCGATTGCAAACGTAACCAGTTTTTCAATGGTGTAATGGTTTAACATAGAAAACTTACCGTTGGCTCTCGATTCTAATCTATCACTCCGATTTGCAAACGGATTTCACTGAAGCTGTAACTTTCATCCCAGAACATAGTTTAGGGGCCATTACCTCTTCAACTATAGTCATTTTTCTTTCGATTGCAAACGTAACCAGTTTTTCAATGGTGTAATGGTTTAACACAGAAAACTTACCGTTGGCTCTCGATTCTATTCTATCACTCCGATTTGCAAACGAATTTCACTGAAGCTGTAACTTTCATCCCAGAACATAGTTTAGGGGCCATTACCTCTTCAACTATAGTCATTTTTCTTTCGATTGCAAACGTAACCAGTTTTTCAATGGTGTAATGGTTTAACATAGAAAACTTACCGTTGGCTCTCGATTCTAATCTATCACTCCGATTTGCAAACGGATTTCACTGAAGCTGTAACTTTCATCCCAGAACATAGTTTAGGGGCCATTACCTCTTCAACTATAGTCATTTTTCTTTCGATTGCAAACGTAACCAGTTTTTCAATGGTGTAATGGTTTAACATAGAAAACTTACCGTTGGCTCTCGATTCTAATCTACCACTCCGATTTGCAAACGGATTTCACTGAAGCTGTAACTTTCATCCCAGAAAATAGTTTAGGGGCCATTACCTCTTCAACTATAGTCATTTTTCTTTCGATTGCAAACGTAACCAGTTTTTCAATGGTGTAATGGTTTAACACAGAAAACTTACCGTTGGCTCTCGATTCTAATCTATCACTCCGATTTGCAAACGGATTTCACTGAAGCTGTAACTTTCATCCCAGAACATAGTTTAGGGGCCATTACCTCTTCAACTATAGTCATTTTTCTTTCGATTGCAAACGTAACCAGTTTTTCAATGGTGTAATGGTTTAACATAGAAAACTTACCTTTGGCTCTCGATTCTAATCTATCACTCCGATTTGCAAACGGATTTCACTGAAGATGTAACTTTCATCCCAGAACATAGTTTAGGGGCCATTACCTCTTCAACTATAGTCATTTTTCTTTCGATTGCAAACGTAACCAGTTGTTCAATGGTGTAATGGTTTAACATAGAAAACTTACCGTTGGCTCTCGATTCTAATCTATCACTCCGATTTGCAAACGGATTTCACTGAAGCTGTAACTTTCATCCCAGAACATAGTTTAGGGGCCATTACCTCTTCAACTATAGTCATTTTTCTTTCGATTGCAAACGTAACCAGTTTTTCAATGGTGTAATGGTTTAACATAGAAAACTTACTGTTGGCTCTCGATTCTAATCTATCACTCCGATTTGCAAACGGATTTCACTGAAGCTGTAACTTTCATCCCAGAACATAGTTTAGGGGCCATTACCTCTTCAACTATAGTCATTTTTCTTTCGATTGCAAACGTAACCAGTTTTTCAATGGTGTAATGGTTTAACATAGAAAACTTACCGTTGGCTCTCGATTCTAATCTATCACTCCGATTTGCAAACGGATTTCACTGAAGCTGTAACTTTCATCCCAGAACATAGTTTAGGGGCCATTACCTCTTCAACTATAGTCATTTTTCTTTCGATTGCAAACGTAACCAGTTTTTCAATGGTGTAATGGTTTAACATAGAAAACTTACCGTTGGCTCTCGATTCTAATCTATCACTCCGATTTGCAAACGGATTTCACTGAAGCTGTAACTTTCATCCCAGAACATAGTTTAGGGGCCATTACCTCTTCAACTATAGTCATTTTTCTTTCGATTGCAAACGTAACCAGTTTTTCAATGGTGTAATGGTTTAACACAGAAAACTTACCGTTGGCTCTCGATTCTAATCTATCACTCCGATTTGCAAACGGATTTCACTGAAGCTGTAACTTTCATCCCAGAACATAGTTTAGGGGCCATTACCTCTTCAACTATAGTCATTTTTCTTTCGATTGCAAACGTAACCAGTTTTTCAATGGTGTAATGGTTTAACATAGAAAACTTACCGTTGGCTCTCGATTCTAATCTATCACTCCGATTTGCAAACGGATTTTACTGAAGCTGTAACTTTCATCCCAGAACATAGTTTAGGGGCCATTACCTCTTCAACTATAGTCATTTTTCTTTCGATTGCAAACGTAACCAGTTTTTCAATGGTGTAATGGTTTAACATAGAAAACTTACCGTTGGCTCTCGATTCTAATCTATCACTCCGATTTGCAAACGGATTTCACTGAAGCTGTAACTTTCATCCCAGAACATAGTTTAGGGGCCATTACCTCTTCAACTATAGTCATTTTTCTTTCGATTGCAAACGTAACCAGTTTTTCAATGGTGTAATGGTTTAACATAGAAAACTTACCGTTGGCTCTCGATTCTAATCTATCACTCCGATTTGCAAACGGATTTCACTGAAGCTGTAACTTTCATCCCAGAACATAGTTTAGGGGCCATTACCTCTTCAACTATAGTCATTTTTCTTACGATTGCAAACGTAACCAGTTTTTCAATGGTGTAATGGTTTAACATAGAAAACTTACCGTTGGCTCTTGATTCTAATCTATCACTCCGATTTGCAAACGGATTTCACTGAAGCTGTAACTTTCATCCCAGAACATAGTTTAGGGGCCATTACCTCTTCAACTATAGTCATTTTTCTTTCGATTGCAAACGTAACCTGTTTTTCAATGGTGTAATGGTTTAACATAGAAAACTTACCGTTGGCTCTCGATTCTAATCTATCACTCCGATTTGCAAACGGATTTCACTGAAGCTGTAACTTTCATCCCAGAACATAGTTTAGGGGCCATTACCTCTTCAACTATAGTCATTTTTCTTTCGATTGCAAACGTAACCAGTTTTTCAATGGTGTAATGGTTTAACATAGAAAACTTACCGTTGGCTCTCGATTCTAATCTATCACTCCGATTTGCAAACGGATTTCACTGAAGCTGTAACTTTCATCCCAGAACATAGTTTAGGGGCCATTACCTCTTCAACTATAGTCATTTTTCTTTCGATTGCAAACGTAACCAGTTTTTCAATGGTGTAATGGTTTAACATAGAAAACTTACCGTTGGCTCTCGATTCTAATCTATCACTCCGATTTGCAAACGGATTTCACTGAAGCTGTAACTTTCATCCCAGAACACAGTTTAGGGGCCATTACCTCTTCAACTATAGTCATTTTTCTTTCGATTGCAAACGTAACCAGTTTTTCAATGGTGTAATGGTTTAACATAGAAAACTTACCGTTGGCTCTCGATTCTAATCTATCACTCCGATTTGCAAACGGATTTCACTGAAGCTGTAACTTTCATCCCAGAACATAGTTTAGGGGCCATTACCTCTTCAACTATAGTCATTTTTCTTTCGATTGCAAACGTAACCAGTTTTTCAATGGTGTAATGGTTTAACATAGAAAATTTACCGTTGGCTCTCGATTCTAATCTATCACTCCGATTTGCAAACGGATTTCACTGAAGCTGTAACTTTCATCCCAGAACATAGTTTAGGGGCCATTACCTCTTCAACTATAGTCATTTTTCTTTCGATTGCAAACGTAACCAGTTTTTCAATGGTGTAATGGTTTAACATAGAAAACTTACCGTTGGCTCTCGATTCTAATCTATCACTCCGATTTGCAAACGGATTTCACTGAAGCTGTAACTTTCATCCCAGAACATAGTTTAGGGGACATTACCTCTTCAACTATAGTCATTTTTCTTTCGATTGCAAACGTAACCAGTTTTTCAATGGTGTAATGGTTTAACATAGAAAACTTACCGTTGGCTCTCGATTCTAATCTATCACTCCGATTTGCAAACGGATTTCACTGAAGCTGTAACTTTCATCCCAGAACATAGTTTAGGGGCCATTACCTCTTCAACTATAGTCATTTTTCTTTCGATTGCAAACGTAACCAGTTTTTCAATGGTGTAATGGTTTAACATAGAAAACTTACCGTTGGCTCTCGATTCTAATCTATCACTCCGATTTGCAAATGGATTTCACTGAAGCTGTAACTTTCATCCCAGAACATAGTTTAGGGGCCATTACCTCTTCAACTATAGTCATTTTTCTTTCGATTGCAAACATAACCAGTTTTTCAATGGTGTAATGGTTTAACATAGAAAACTTACTGTTGGCTCTCGATTCTAATCTATCACTCCGATTTGCAAACGGATTTCACTGAAGCTGTAACTTTCATCCCAGAACATAGTTTAGGGGCCATTACCTCTTCAACTATAGTCATTTTTCTTTCGATTGCAAACGTAACCAGTTTTTCAATGGTGTAATGGTTTAACATAGAAAACTTACCGTTGGCTCTCGATTCTAATCTATCACTCCGATTTGCAAACGGATTTCACTGAAGCTGTAACTTTCATCCCAGAACATAGTTTAGGGGCCATTACCTCTTCAACTATAGTCATTTTTCTTTCGATTGCAAACGTAACCAGTTTTTCAATGGTGTAATGGTTTAACATAGAAAACTTACCGTTGGCTCTCGATTCTAATCTATCACTCCGATTTGCAAACGGATTTCACTGAAGCTGTAACTTTCATCCCAGAACATAGTTTAGGGGCCATTACCTCTTCAACTATAGTCATTTTTCTTTCGATTGCAAACGTAACCAGTTTTTCAATGGTGTAATGGTTTAACATAGAAAACTTACCGTTGGCTCTCGATTCTAATCTATCACTCCGATTTGCAAACGGATTTCACTGAAGCTGTAACTTTCATCCCAGAACATAGTTTAGGGGCCATTACCTCTTCAACTATAGTCATTTTTCTTTCGATTGCAAACGTAACCAGTTTTTCAATGGTGTAATGGTTTAACATAGAAAACTTACCGTTGGCTCTCGATTCTAATCTATCACTCCGATTTGCAAACGGATTTCACTGAAGCTGTAACTTTCATCCCAGAACATAGTTTAGGGGCCATTACCTCTTCAACTATAGTCATTTTTCTTTCGATTGCAAACGTAACCAGTTTTTCAATGGTGTAATGGTTTAACATAGAAAACTTACCGTTGGCTCTCGATTCTAATCTATCACTCCGATTTGCAAACGGATTTCACTGAAGCTGTAACTTTCATCCCAGAACATAGTTTAGGGGCCATTACCTCTTCAACTATAGTCATTTTTCTTTCGATTGCAAACGTAACCAGTTTTTCAATGGTGTAATGGTTTAACATAGAAAACTTACCGTTGGCTCTCGATTCTAATCTATCACTCCGATTTGCAAACGGATTTCACTGAAGCTGTAACTTTCATCCCAGAACATAGTTTAGGGGCCATTACCTCTTCAACTATAGTCATTTTTCTTTCGATTGCAAACGTAACCAGTTTTTCAATGGTGTAATGGTTTAACATAGAAAACTTACCGTTGGCTCTCGATTCTAATCTATCACTCCGATTTGCAAACGGATTTCACTGAAGCTGTAACTTTCATCCCAGAACATAGTTTAGGGGCCATTACCTCTTCAACTATAGTCATTTTTCTTTCGATTGCAAACGTAACCAGTTTTTCAATGGTGTAATGGTTTAACATAGAAAACTTACCGTTGGCTCTCGATTCTAATCTATCACTCCGATTTGCAAACGGATTTCACTGAAGCTGTAACTTTCATCCCAGAACATAGTTTAGGGGCCATTACCTCTTCAACTATAGTCATTTTTCTTTCGATTGCAAACGTAACCAGTTTTTCAATGGTGTAATGGTTTAACATAGAAAACTTACCGTTGGCTCTCGATTCTAATCTATCACTCCGATTTGCAAACGGATTTCACTGAAGCTGTAACTTTCATCCCAGAACATAGTTTAGGGGCCATTACCTCTTCAACTATAGTCATTTTTCTTTCGATTGCAAACGTAACCAGTTTTTCAATGGTGTAATGGTTTAACATAGAAAACTTACCGTTGGCTCTCGATTCTAATCTATCACTCCGATTTGCAAACGGATTTCACTGAAGCTGTAACTTTCATCCCAGAACATAGTTTAGGGGCCATTACCTCTTCAACTATAGTCATTTTTCTTTCGATTGCAAACGTAACCAGTTTTTCAATGGTGTAATGGTTTAACATAGAAAACTTACCGTTGGCTCTCGATTCTAATCTATCACTCCGATTTGCAAACGGATTTCACTGAAGCTGTAACTTTCATCCCAGAACATAGTTTAGGGGCCATTACCTCTTCAACTATAGTCATTTTTCTTTCGATTGCAAACGTAACCAGTTTTTCAATGGTGTAATGGTTTAACATAGAAAACTTACCGTTGGCTCTCGATTCTAATCTATCACTCCGATTTGCAAACGGATTTCACTGAAGCTGTAACTTTCATCCCAGAACATAGTTTAGGGGCCATTACCTCTTCAACTATAGTCATTTTTCTTTCGATTGCAAACGTAACCAGTTTTTCAATGGTGTAATGGTTTAACATAGAAAACTTACCGTTGGCTCTCGATTCTAATCTATCACTCCGATTTGCAAACGGATTTCACTGAAGCTGTAACTTTCATCCCAGAACATAGTTTAGGGGCCATTACCTCTTCAACTATAGTCATTTTTCTTTCGATTGCAAACGTAACCAGTTTTTCAATGGTGTAATGGTTTAACATAGAAAACTTACCGTTGGCTCTCGATTCTAATCTATCACTCCGATTTGCAAACGGATTTCACTGAAGCTGTAACTTTCATCCCAGAACATAGTTTAGGGGCCATTACCTCTTCAACTATAGTCATTTTTCTTTCGATTGCAAACGTAACCAGTTTTTCAATGGTGTAATGGTTTAACATAGAAAACTTACCGTTGGCTCTCGATTCTAATCTATCACTCCGATTTGCAAACGGATTTCACTGAAGCTGTAACTTTCATCCCAGAACATAGTTTAGGGGCCATTACCTCTTCAACTATAGTCATTTTTCTTTCGATTGCAAACGTAACCAGTTTTTCAATGGTGTAATGGTTTAACATAGAAAACTTACCGTTGGCTCTCGATTCTAATCTATCACTCCGATTTGCAAACGGATTTCACTGAAGCTGTAACTTTCATCCCAGAACATAGTTTAGGGGCCATTACCTCTTCAACTATAGTCATTTTTCTTTCGATTGCAAACGTAACCAGTTTTTCAATGGTGTAATGGTTTAACATAGAAAACTTACCGTTGGCTCTCGATTCTAATCTATCACTCCGATTTGCAAACGGATTTCACTGAAGCTGTAACTTTCATCCCAGAACATAGTTTAGGGGCCATTACCTCTTCAACTATAGTCATTTTTCTTTCGATTGCAAACGTAACCAGTTTTTCAATGGTGTAATGGTTTAACATAGAAAACTTACCGTTGGCTCTCGATTCTAATCTATCACTCCGATTTGCAAACGGATTTCACTGAAGCTGTAACTTTCATCCCAGAACATAGTTTAGGGGCCATTACCTCTTCAACTATAGTCATTTTTCTTTCGATTGCAAACGTAACCAGTTTTTCAATGGTGTAATGGTTTAACATAGAAAACTTACCGTTGGCTCTCGATTCTAATCTATCACTCCGATTTGCAAACGGATTTCACTGAAGCTGTAACTTTCATCCCAGAACATAGTTTAGGGGCCATTACCTCTTCAACTATAGTCATTTTTCTTTCGATTGCAAACGTAACCAGTTTTTCAATGGTGTAATGGTTTAACATAGAAAACTTACCGTTGGCTCTCGATTCTAATCTATCACTCCGATTTGCAAACGGATTTCACTGAAGCTGTAACTTTCATCCCAGAACATAGTTTAGGGGCCATTACCTCTTCAACTATAGTCATTTTTCTTTCGATTGCAAACGTAACCAGTTTTTCAATGGTGTAATGGTTTAACATAGAAAACTTACCGTTGGCTCTCGATTCTAATCTATCACTCCGATTTGCAAACGGATTTCACTGAAGCTGTAACTTTCATCCCAGAACATAGTTTAGGGGCCATTACCTCTTCAACTATAGTCATTTTTCTTTCGATTGCAAACGTAACCAGTTTTTCAATGGTGTAATGGTTTAACATAGAAAACTTACCGTTGGCTCTCGATTCTAATCTATCACTCCGATTTGCAAACGGATTTCACTGAAGCTGTAACTTTCATCCCAGAACATAGTTTAGGGGCCATTACCTCTTCAACTATAGTCATTTTTCTTTCGATTGCAAACGTAACCAGTTTTTCAATGGTGTAATGGTTTAACATAGAAAACTTACCGTTGGCTCTCGATTCTAATCTATCACTCCGATTTGCAAACGGATTTCACTGAAGCTGTAACTTTCATCCCAGAACATAGTTTAGGGGCCATTACCTCTTCAACTATAGTCATTTTTCTTTCGATTGCAAACGTAACCAGTTTTTCAATGGTGTAATGGTTTAACATAGAAAACTTACCGTTGGCTCTCGATTCTAATCTATCACTCCGATTTGCAAACGGATTTCACTGAAGCTGTAACTTTCATCCCAGAACATAGTTTAGGGGCCATTACCTCTTCAACTATAGTCATTTTTCTTTCGATTGCAAACGTAACCAGTTTTTCAATGGTGTAATGGTTTAACATAGAAAACTTACCGTTGGCTCTCGATTCTAATCTATCACTCCGATTTGCAAACGGATTTCACTGAAGCTGTAACTTTCATCCCAGAACATAGTTTAGGGGCCATTACCTCTTCAACTATAGTCATTTTTCTTTCGATTGCAAACGTAACCAGTTTTTCAATGGTGTAATGGTTTAACATAGAAAACTTACCGTTGGCTCTCGATTCTAATCTATCACTCCGATTTGCAAACGGATTTCACTGAAGCTGTAACTTTCATCCCAGAACATAGTTTAGGGGCCATTACCTCTTCAACTATAGTCATTTTTCTTTCGATTGCAAACGTAACCAGTTTTTCAATGGTGTAATGGTTTAACATAGAAAACTTACCGTTGGCTCTCGATTCTAATCTATCACTCCGATTTGCAAACGGATTTCACTGAAGCTGTAACTTTCATCCCAGAACATAGTTTAGGGGCCATTACCTCTTCAACTATAGTCATTTTTCTTTCGATTGCAAACGTAACCAGTTTTTCAATGGTGTAATGGTTTAACATAGAAAACTTACCGTTGGCTCTCGATTCTAATCTATCACTCCGATTTGCAAACGGATTTCACTGAAGCTGTAACTTTCATCCCAGAACATAGTTTAGGGGCCATTACCTCTTCAACTATAGTCATTTTTCTTTCGATTGCAAACGTAACCAGTTTTTCAATGGTGTAATGGTTTAACATAGAAAACTTACCGTTGGCTCTCGATTCTAATCTATCACTCCGATTTGCAAACGGATTTCACTGAAGCTGTAACTTTCATCCCAGAACATAGTTTAGGGGCCATTACCTCTTCAACTATAGTCATTTTTCTTTCGATTGCAAACGTAACCAGTTTTTCAATGGTGTAATGGTTTAACATAGAAAACTTACCGTTGGCTCTCGATTCTAATCTATCACTCCGATTTGCAAACGGATTTCACTGAAGCTGTAACTTTCATCCCAGAACATAGTTTAGGGGCCATTACCTCTTCAACTATAGTCATTTTTCTTTCGATTGCAAACGTAACCAGTTTTTCAATGGTGTAATGGTTTAACATAGAAAACTTACCGTTGGCTCTCGATTCTAATCTATCACTCCGATTTGCAAACGGATTTCACTGAAGCTGTAACTTTCATCCCAGAACATAGTTTAGGGGCCATTACCTCTTCAACTATAGTCATTTTTCTTTCGATTGCAAACGTAACCAGTTTTTCAATGGTGTAATGGTTTAACATAGAAAACTTACCGTTGGCTCTCGATTCTAATCTATCACTCCGATTTGCAAACGGATTTCACTGAAGCTGTAACTTTCATCCCAGAACATAGTTTAGGGGCCATTACCTCTTCAACTATAGTCATTTTTCTTTCGATTGCAAACGTAACCAGTTTTTCAATGGTGTAATGGTTTAACATAGAAAACTTACCGTTGGCTCTCGATTCTAATCTATCACTCCGATTTGCAAACGGATTTCACTGAAGCTGTAACTTTCATCCCAGAACATAGTTTAGGGGCCATTACCTCTTCAACTATAGTCATTTTTCTTTCGATTGCAAACGTAACCAGTTTTTCAATGGTGTAATGGTTTAACATAGAAACTTACCGTTGGCTCTCGATTCTAATCTATCACTCCGATTTGCAAACGGATTTCACTGAAGCTGTAACTTTCATCCCAGAACATAGTTTAGGGGCCATTACCTCTTCAACTATAGTCATTTTTCTTTCGATTGCAAACGTAACCAGTTTTTCAATGGTGTAATGGTTTAACATAGAAAACTTACCGTTGGCTCTCGATTCTAATCTATCACTCCGATTTGCAAACGGATTTCACTGAAGCTGTAACTTTCATCCCAGAACATAGTTTAGGGGCCATTACCTCTTCAACTATAGTCATTTTTCTTTCGATTGCAAACGTAACCAGTTTTTCAATGGTGTAATGGTTTAACATAGAAAACTTACCGTTGGCTCTCGATTCTAATCTATCACTCCGATTTGCAAACGGATTTCACTGAAGCTGTAACTTTCATCCCAGAACATAGTTTAGGGGCCATTACCTCTTCAACTATAGTCATTTTTCTTTCGATTGCAAACGTAACCAGTTTTTCAATGGTGTAATGGTTTAACATAGAAAACTTACCGTTGGCTCTCGATTCTAATCTATCACTCCGATTTGCAAACGGATTTCACTGAAGCTGTAACTTTCATCCCAGAACATAGTTTAGGGGCCATTACCTCTTCAACTATAGTCATTTTTCTTTCGATTGCAAACGTAACCAGTTTTTCAATGGTGTAATGGTTTAACATAGAAAACTTACCGTTGGCTCTCGATTCTAATCTATCACTCCGATTTGCAAACGGATTTCACTGAAGCTGTAACTTTCATCCCAGAACATAGTTTAGGGGCCATTACCTCTTCAACTATAGTCATTTTTCTTTCGATTGCAAACGTAACCAGTTTTTCAATGGTGTAATGGTTTAACATAGAAAACTTACCGTTGGCTCTCGATTCTAATCTATCACTCCGATTTGCAAACGGATTTCACTGAAGCTGTAACTTTCATCCCAGAACATAGTTTAGGGGCCATTACCTCTTCAACTATAGTCATTTTTCTTTCGATTGCAAACGTAACCAGTTTTTCAATGGTGTAATGGTTTAACATAGAAAACTTACCGTTGGCTCTCGATTCTAATCTATCACTCCGATTTGCAAACGGATTTCACTGAAGCTGTAACTTTCATCCCAGAACATAGTTTAGGGGCCATTACCTCTTCAACTATAGTCATTTTTCTTTCGATTGCAAACGTAACCAGTTTTTCAATGGTGTAATGGTTTAACATAGAAAACTTACCGTTGGCTCTCGATTCTAATCTATCACTCCGATTTGCAAACGGATTTCACTGAAGCTGTAACTTTCATCCCAGAACATAGTTTAGGGGCCATTACCTCTTCAACTATAGTCATTTTTCTTTCGATTGCAAACGTAACCAGTTTTTCAATGGTGTAATGGTTTAACATAGAAAACTTACCGTTGGCTCTCGATTCTAATCTATCACTCCGATTTGCAAACGGATTTCACTGAAGCTGTAACTTTCATCCCAGAACATAGTTTAGGGGCCATTACCTCTTCAACTATAGTCATTTTTCTTTCGATTGCAAACGTAACCAGTTTTTCAATGGTGTAATGGTTTAACATAGAAAACTTACCGTTGGCTCTCGATTCTAATCTATCACTCCGATTTGCAAACGGATTTCACTGAAGCTGTAACTTTCATCCC
This sequence comes from Hyperolius riggenbachi, assembly GCF_040937935.1. Lineage (NCBI taxonomy): Eukaryota > Metazoa > Chordata > Amphibia > Anura > Hyperoliidae > Hyperolius > Hyperolius riggenbachi. The sequence continues at coordinate 51,764 of NW_027152417.1, read as the reverse complement.
AGAACATAGTTTAGGGGCCATTACCTCTTCAACTATAGTCATTTTTCTTTCGATTGCAAACGTAACCAGTTTTTCAATGGTGTAATGGTTTAACATAGAAAACTTACCGTTGGCTCTCGATTCTAATCTATCACTCCGATTTGCAAACGGATTTCACTGAAGCTGTAACTTTCATCCCAGAACATAGTTTAGGGGCCATTACCTCTTCAACTATAGTCATTTTTCTTTCGATTGCAAACGTAACCAGTTTTTCAATGGTGTAATGGTTTAACATAGAAAACTTACCGTTGGCTCTCGATTCTAATCTATCACTCCGATTTGCAAACGGATTTCACTGAAGCTGTAACTTTCATCCCAGAACATAGTTTAGGGGCCATTACCTCTTCAACTATAGTCATTTTTCTTTCGATTGCAAACGTAACCAGTTTTTCAATGGTGTAATGGTTTAACATAGAAAACTTACCGTTGGCTCTCGATTCTAATCTATCACTCCGATTTGCAAACGGATTTCACTGAAGCTGTAACTTTCATCCCAGAACATAGTTTAGGGGCCATTACCTCTTCAACTATAGTCATTTTTCTTTCGATTGCAAACGTAACCAGTTTTTCAATGGTGTAATGGTTTAACATAGAAAACTTACCGTTGGCTCTCGATTCTAATCTATCACTCCGATTTGCAAACGGATTTCACTGAAGCTGTAACTTTCATCCCAGAACATAGTTTAGGGGCCATTACCTCTTCAACTATAGTCATTTTTCTTTCGATTGCAAACGTAACCAGTTTTTCAATGGTGTAATGGTTTAACATAGAAAACTTACCGTTGGCTCTCGATTCTAATCTATCACTCCGATTTGCAAACGGATTTCACTGAAGCTGTAACTTTCATCCCAGAACATAGTTTAGGGGCCATTACCTCTTCAACTATAGTCATTTTTCTTTCGATTGCAAACGTAACCAGTTTTTCAATGGTGTAATGGTTTAACATAGAAAACTTACCGTTGGCTCTCGATTCTAATCTATCACTCCGATTTGCAAACGGATTTCACTGAAGCTGTAACTTTCATCCCAGAACATAGTTTAGGGGCCATTACCTCTTCAACTATAGTCATTTTTCTTTCGATTGCAAACGTAACCAGTTTTTCAATGGTGTAATGGTTTAACATAGAAAACTTACCGTTGGCTCTCGATTCTAATCTATCACTCCGATTTGCAAACGGATTTCACTGAAGCTGTAACTTTCATCCCAGAACATAGTTTAGGGGCCATTACCTCTTCAACTATAGTCATTTTTCTTTCGATTGCAAACGTAACCAGTTTTTCAATGGTGTAATGGTTTAACATAGAAAACTTACCGTTGGCTCTCGATTCTAATCTATCACTCCGATTTGCAAACGGATTTCACTGAAGCTGTAACTTTCATCCCAGAACATAGTTTAGGGGCCATTACCTCTTCAACTATAGTCATTTTTCTTTCGATTGCAAACGTAACCAGTTTTTCAATGGTGTAATGGTTTAACATAGAAAACTTACCGTTGGCTCTCGATTCTAATCTATCACTCCGATTTGCAAACGGATTTCACTGAAGCTGTAACTTTCATCCCAGAACATAGTTTAGGGGCCATTACCTCTTCAACTATAGTCATTTTTCTTTCGATTGCAAACGTAACCAGTTTTTCAATGGTGTAATGGTTTAACATAGAAAACTTACCGTTGGCTCTCGATTCTAATCTAACACTCCGATTTGCAAACGGATTTCACTGAAGCTGTAACTTTCATCCCAGAACATAGTTTAGGGGCCATTACCTCTTCAACTATAGTCATTTTTCTTTCGATTGCAAACGTAACCAGTTTTTCAATGGTGTAATGGTTTAACATAGAAAACTTACCGTTGGCTCTCGATTCTAATCTATCACTCCGATTTGCAAACGGATTTCACTGAAGCTGTAACTTTCATCCCAGAACATAGTTTAGGGGCCATTACCTCTTCAACTATAGTCATTTTTCTTTCGATTGCAAACGTAACCAGTTTTTCAATGGTGTAATGGTTTAACATAGAAAACTTACCGTTGGCTCTCGATTCTAATCTATCACTCCGATTTGCAAACGGATTTCACTGAAGCTGTAACTTTCATCCCAGAACATAGTTTAGGGGCCATTACCTCTTCAACTATAGTCATTTTTCTTTCGATTGCAAACGTAACCAGTTTTTCAATGGTGTAATGGTTTAACATAGAAAACTTACCGTTGGCTCTCGATTCTAATCTATCACTCCGATTTGCAAACGGATTTCACTGAAGCTGTAACTTTCATCCCAGAACATAGTTTAGGGGCCATTACCTCTTCAACTATAGTCATTTTTCTTTCGATTGCAAACGTAACCAGTTTTTCAATGGTGTAATGGTTTAACATAGAAAACTTACCGTTGGCTCTCGATTCTAATCTATCACTCCGATTTGCAAACGGATTTCACTGAAGCTGTAACTTTCATCCCAGAACATAGTTTAGGGGCCATTACCTCTTCAACTATAGTCATTTTTCTTTCGATTGCAAACGTAACCAGTTTTTCAATGGTGTAATGGTTTAACATAGAAAACTTACCGTTGGCTCTCGATTCTAATCTATCACTCCGATTTGCAAACGGATTTCACTGAAGCTGTAACTTTCATCCCAGAACATAGTTTAGGGGCCATTACCTCTTCAACTATAGTCATTTTTCTTTCGATTGCAAACGTAACCAGTTTTTCAATGGTGTAATGGTTTAACATAGAAAACTTACCGTTGGCTCTCGATTCTAATCTATCACTCCGATTTGCAAACGGATTTCACTGAAGCTGTAACTTTCATCCCAGAACATAGTTTAGGGGCCATTACCTCTTCAACTATAGTCATTTTTCTTTCGATTGCAAACGTAACCAGTTTTTCAATGGTGTAATGGTTTAACATAGAAAACTTACCGTTGGCTCTCGATTCTAATCTATCACTCCGATTTGCAAACGGATTTCACTGAAGCTGTAACTTTCATCCCAGAACATAGTTTAGGGGCCATTACCTCTTCAACTATAGTCATTTTTCTTTCGATTGCAAACGTAACCAGTTTTTCAATGGTGTAATGGTTTAACATAGAAAACTTACCGTTGGCTCTCGATTCTAATCTATCACTCCGATTTGCAAACGGATTTCACTGAAGCTGTAACTTTCATCCCAGAACATAGTTTAGGGGCCATTACCTCTTCAACTATAGTCATTTTTCTTTCGATTGCAAACGTAACCAGTTTTTCAATGGTGTAATGGTTTAACATAGAAAACTTACCGTTGGCTCTCGATTCTAATCTATCACTCCGATTTGCAAACGGATTTCACTGAAGCTGTAACTTTCATCCCAGAACATAGTTTAGGGGCCATTACCTCTTCAACTATAGTCATTTTTCTTTCGATTGCAAACGTAACCAGTTTTTCAATGGTGTAATGGTTTAACATAGAAAACTTACCGTTGGCTCTCGATTCTAATCTATCACTCCGATTTGCAAACGGATTTCACTGAAGCTGTAACTTTCATCCCAGAACATAGTTTAGGGGCCATTACCTCTTCAACTATAGTCATTTTTCTTTCGATTGCAAACGTAACCAGTTTTTCAATGGTGTAATGGTTTAACATAGAAAACTTACCGTTGGCTCTCGATTCTAATCTATCACTCCGATTTGCAAACGGATTTCACTGAAGCTGTAACTTTCATCCCAGAACATAGTTTAGGGGCCATTACCTCTTCAACTATAGTCATTTTTCTTTCGATTGCAAACGTAACCAGTTTTTCAATGGTGTAATGGTTTAACATAGAAAACTTACCGTTGGCTCTCGATTCTAATCTATCACTCCGATTTGCAAACGGATTTCACTGAAGCTGTAACTTTCATCCCAGAACATAGTTTAGGGGCCATTACCTCTTCAACTATAGTCATTTTTCTTTCGATTGCAAACGTAACCAGTTTTTCAATGGTGTAATGGTTTAACATAGAAAACTTACCGTTGGCTCTCGATTCTAATCTATCACTCCGATTTGCAAACGGATTTCACTGAAGCTGTAACTTTCATCCCAGAACATAGTTTAGGGGCCATTACCTCTTCAACTATAGTCATTTTTCTTTCGATTGCAAACGTAACCAGTTTTTCAATGGTGTAATGGTTTAACATAGAAAACTTACCGTTGGCTCTCGATTCTAATCTATCACTCCGATTTGCAAACGGATTTCACTGAAGCTGTAACTTTCATCCCAGAACATAGTTTAGGGGCCATTACCTCTTCAACTATAGTCATTTTTCTTTCGATTGCAAACGTAACCAGTTTTTCAATGGTGTAATGGTTTAACATAGAAAACTTACCGTTGGCTCTCGATTCTAATCTATCACTCCGATTTGCAAACGGATTTCACTGAAGCTGTAACTTTCATCCCAGAACATAGTTTAGGGGCCATTACCTCTTCAACTATAGTCATTTTTCTTTCGATTGCAAACGTAACCAGTTTTTCAATGGTGTAATGGTTTAACATAGAAAACTTACCGTTGGCTCTCGATTCTAATCTATCACTCCGATTTGCAAACGGATTTCACTGAAGCTGTAACTTTCATCCCAGAACATAGTTTAGGGGCCATTACCTCTTCAACTATAGTCATTTTTCTTTCGATTGCAAACGTAACCAGTTTTTCAATGGTGTAATGGTTTAACATAGAAAACTTACCGTTGGCTCTCGATTCTAATCTATCACTCCGATTTGCAAACGGATTTCACTGAAGCTGTAACTTTCATCCCAGAACATAGTTTAGGGGCCATTACCTCTTCAACTATAGTCATTTTTCTTTCGATTGCAAACGTAACCAGTTTTTCAATGGTGTAATGGTTTAACATAGAAAATCTTACCGTTGGCTCTCGATTCTAATCTATCACTCCGATTTGCAAACGGATTTCACTGAAGCTGTAACTTTCATCCCAGAACATAGTTTAGGGGCCATTACCTCTTCAACTATAGTCATTTTTCTTTCGATTGCAAACGTAACCAGTTTTTCAATGGTGTAATGGTTTAACATAGAAAACTTACCGTTGGCTCTCGATTCTAATCTATCACTCCGATTTGCAAACGGATTTCACTGAAGCTGTAACTTTCATCCCAGAACATAGTTTAGGGGCCATTACCTCTTCAACTATAGTCATTTTTCTTTCGATTGCAAACGTAACCAGTTTTTCAATGGTGTAATGGTTTAACATAGAAAACTTACCGTTGGCTCTCGATTCTAATCTATCACTCCGATTTGCAAACGGATTTCACTGAAGCTGTAACTTTCATCCCAGAACATAGTTTAGGGGCCATTACCTCTTCAACTATAGTCATTTTTCTTTCGATTGCAAACGTAACCAGTTTTTCAATGGTGTAATGGTTTAACATAGAAAACTTACCGTTGGCTCTCGATTCTAATCTATCACTCCGATTTGCAAACGGATTTCACTGAAGCTGTAACTTTCATCCCAGAACATAGTTTAGGGGCCATTACCTCTTCAACTATAGTCATTTTTCTTTCGATTGCAAACGTAACCAGTTTTTCAATGGTGTAATGGTTTAACATAGAAAACTTACCGTTGGCTCTCGATTCTAATCTATCACTCCGATTTGCAAACGGATTTCACTGAAGCTGTAACTTTCATCCCAGAACATAGTTTAGGGGCCATTACCTCTTCAACTATAGTCATTTTTCTTTCGATTGCAAACGTAACCAGTTTTTCAATGGTGTAATGGTTTAACATAGAAAACTTACCGTTGGCTCTCGATTCTAATCTATCACTCCGATTTGCAAACGGATTTCACTGAAGCTGTAACTTTCATCCCAGAACATAGTTTAGGGGCCATTACCTCTTCAACTATAGTCATTTTTCTTTCGATTGCAAACGTAACCAGTTTTTCAATGGTGTAATGGTTTAACATAGAAAACTTACCGTTGGCTCTCGATTCTAATCTATCACTCCGATTTGCAAACGGATTTCACTGAAGCTGTAACTTTCATCCCAGAACATAGTTTAGGGGCCATTACCTCTTCAACTATAGTCATTTTTCTTTCGATTGCAAACGTAACCAGTTTTTCAATGGTGTAATGGTTTAACATAGAAAACTTACCGTTGGCTCTCGATTCTAATCTATCACTCCGATTTGCAAACGGATTTCACTGAAGCTGTAACTTTCATCCCAGAACATAGTTTAGGGGCCATTACCTCTTCAACTATAGTCATTTTTCTTTCGATTGCAAACGTAACCAGTTTTTCAATGGTGTAATGGTTTAACATAGAAAACTTACCGTTGGCTCTCGATTCTAATCTATCACTCCGATTTGCAAACGGATTTCACTGAAGCTGTAACTTTCATCCCAGAACATAGTTTAGGGGCCATTACCTCTTCAACTATAGTCATTTTTCTTTCGATTGCAAACGTAACCAGTTTTTCAATGGTGTAATGGTTTAACATAGAAAACTTACCGTTGGCTCTCGATTCTAATCTATCACTCCGATTTGCAAACGGATTTCACTGAAGCTGTAACTTTCATCCCAGAACATAGTTTAGGGGCCATTACCTCTTCAACTATAGTCATTTTTCTTTCGATTGCAAACGTAACCAGTTTTTCAATGGTGTAATGGTTTAACATAGAAAACTTACCGTTGGCTCTCGATTCTAATCTATCACTCCGATTTGCAAACGGATTTCACTGAAGCTGTAACTTTCATCCCAGAACATAGTTTAGGGGCCATTACCTCTTCAACTATAGTCATTTTTCTTTCGATTGCAAACGTAACCAGTTTTTCAATGGTGTAATGGTTTAACATAGAAAACTTACCGTTGGCTCTCGATTCTAATCTATCACTCCGATTTGCAAACGGATTTCACTGAAGCTGTAACTTTCATCCCAGAACATAGTTTAGGGGCCATTACCTCTTCAACTATAGTCATTTTTCTTTCGATTGCAAACGTAACCAGTTTTTCAATGGTGTAATGGTTTAACATAGAAAACTTACCGTTGGCTCTCGATTCTAATCTATCACTCCGATTTGCAAACGGATTTCACTGAAGCTGTAACTTTCATCCCAGAACATAGTTTAGGGGCCATTACCTCTTCAACTATAGTCATTTTTCTTTCGATTGCAAACGTAACCAGTTTTTCAATGGTGTAATGGTTTAACATAGAAAACTTACCGTTGGCTCTCGATTCTAATCTATCACTCCGATTTGCAAACGGATTTCACTGAAGCTGTAACTTTCATCCCAGAACATAGTTTAGGGGCCATTACCTCTTCAACTATAGTCATTTTTCTTTCGATTGCAAACGTAACCAGTTTTTCAATGGTGTAATGGTTTAACATAGAAAACTTACCGTTGGCTCTCGATTCTAATCTATCACTCCGATTTGCAAACGGATTTCACTGAAGCTGTAACTTTCATCCCAGAACATAGTTTAGGGGCCATTACCTCTTCAACTATAGTCATTTTTCTTTCGATTGCAAACGTAACCAGTTTTTCAATGGTGTAATGGTTTAACATAGAAAACTTACCGTTGGCTCTCGATTCTAATCTATCACTCCGATTTGCAAACGGATTTCACTGAAGCTGTAACTTTCATCCCAGAACATAGTTTAGGGGCCATTACCTCTTCAACTATAGTCATTTTTCTTTCGATTGCAAACGTAACCAGTTTTTCAATGGTGTAATGGTTTAACATAGAAAACTTACCGTTGGCTCTCGATTCTAATCTATCACTCCGATTTGCAAACGGATTTCACTGAAGCTGTAACTTTCATCCCAGAACATAGTTTAGGGGCCATTACCTCTTCAACTATAGTCATTTTTCTTTCGATTGCAAACGTAACCAGTTTTTCAATGGTGTAATGGTTTAACATAGAAAACTTACCGTTGGCTCTCGATTCTAATCTATCACTCCGATTTGCAAACGGATTTCACTGAAGCTGTAACTTTCATCCCAGAACATAGTTTAGGGGCCATTACCTCTTCAACTATAGTCATTTTTCTTTCGATTGCAAACGTAACCAGTTTTTCAATGGTGTAATGGTTTAACATAGAAAACTTACCGTTGGCTCTCGATTCTAATCTATCACTCCGATTTGCAAACGGATTTCACTGAAGCTGTAACTTTCATCCCAGAACATAGTTTAGGGGCCATTACCTCTTCAACTATAGTCATTTTTCTTTCGATTGCAAACGTAACCAGTTTTTCAATGGTGTAATGGTTTAACATAGAAAACTTACCGTTGGCTCTCGATTCTAATCTATCACTCCGATTTGCAAACGGATTTCACTGAAGCTGTAACTTTCATCCCAGAACATAGTTTAGGGGCCATTACCTCTTCAACTATAGTCATTTTTCTTTCGATTGCAAACGTAACCAGTTTTTCAATGGTGTAATGGTTTAACATACAAAACCTACCGTTGGCTCTCGATTCTAATCTATCACTCCGATTTGCAAACGGATTTCACTGAAGCTGTAACTTTCATCCCAGAACATAGTTTAGGGGCCATTACCTCTTCAACTATAGTCATTTTTCTTTCGATTGCAAACGTAACCAGTTTTTCAATGGTGTAATGGTTTAACATAGAAAACTTACCGTTGGCTCTCGATTCTAATCTATCACTCCGATTTGCAAACGGATTTCACTGAAGCTGTAACTTTCATCCCAGAACATAGTTTAGGGGCCATTACCTCTTCAACTATAGTCATTTTTCTTTCGATTGCAAACGTAACCAGTTTTTCAATGGTGTAATGGTTTAACATAGAAAACTTACCGTTGGCTCTCGATTCTAATCTATCACTCCGATTTGCAAACGGATTTCACTGAAGCTGTAACTTTCATCCCAGAACATAGTTTAGGGGCCATTACCTCTTCAACTATAGTCATTTTTCTTTCGATTGCAAACGTAACCAGTTTTTCAATGGTGTAATGGTTTAACATAGAAAACTTACCGTTGGCTCTCGATTCTAATCTATCACTCCGATTTGCAAACGGATTTCACTGAAGCTGTAACTTTCATCCCAGAACATAGTTTAGGGGCCATTACCTCTTCAACTATAGTCATTTTTCTTTCGATTGCAAACGTAACCAGTTTTTCAATGGTGTAATGGTTTAACATAGAAAACTTACCGTTGGCTCTCGATTCTAATCTATCACTCCGATTTGCAAACGGATTTCACTGAAGCTGTAACTTTCATCCCAGAACATAGTTTAGGGGCCATTACCTCTTCAACTATAGTCATTTTTCTTTCGATTGCAAACGTAACCAGTTTTTCAATGGTGTAATGGTTTAACATAGAAAACTTACCGTTGGCTCTCGATTCTAATCTATCACTCCGATTTGCAAACGGATTTCACTGAAGCTGTAACTTTCATCCCAGAACATAGTTTAGGGGCCATTACCTCTTCAACTATAGTCATTTTTCTTTCGATTGCAAACGTAACCAGTTTTTCAATGGTGTAATGGTTTAACATAGAAAACTTACCGTTGGCTCTCGATTCTAATCTAAAACTCCGATTTGCAAACGGATTTCACTGAAGCTGTAACTTTCATCCCAGAACATAGTTTAGGGGCCATTACCTCTTCAACTATAGTCATTTTTCTTTCGATTGCAAACGTAACCAGTTTTTCAATGGTGTAATGGTTTAACATAGAAAACTTACCGTTGGCTCTCGATTCTAATCTATCACTCCGATTTGCAAACGGATTTCACTGAAGCTGTAACTTTCATCCCAGAACATAGTTTAGGGGCCATTACCTCTTCAACTATAGTCTTTTTTCTTTCGATTGCAAACGTAACCAGTTTTTCAATGGTGTAATGGTTTAACATAGAAAACTTACCGTTGGCTCTCGATTCTAATCTATCACTCCGATTTGCAAACGGATTTCACTGAAGCTGTAACTTTCATCCCAGAACATAGTTTAGGGGCCATTACCTCTTCAACTATAGTCATTTTTCTTTCGATTGCAAACGTAACCAGTTTTTCAATGGTGTAATGGTTTAACATAGAAAACTTACCGTTGGCTCTCGATTCTAATCTATCACTCCGATTTGCAAACGGATTTCACTGAAGCTGTAACTTTCATCCCAGAACATAGTTTAGGGGCCATTACCTCTTCAACTATAGTCATTTTTCTTTCGATTGCAAACGTAACCAGTTTTTCAATGGTGTAATGGTTTAACATAGAAAACTTACCGTTGGCTCTCGATTCTAATCTATCACTCCGATTTGCAAACGGATTTCACTGAAGCTGTAACTTTCATCCCAGAACATAGTTTAGGGGCCATTACCTCTTCAACTAAAGTCATTTTTCTTTCGATTGCAAACGTAACCAGTTTTTCAATGGTGTAATGGTTTAACATAGAAAACTTACCGTTGGCTCTCGATTCTAATCTATCACTCCGATTTGCAAACGGATTTCACTGAAGCTGTAACTTTCATCCCAGAACATAGTTTAGGGGCCATTACCTCTTCAACTATAGTCATTTTTCTTTCGATTGCAAACGTAACCAGTTTTTCAATGGTGTAATGGTTTAACATAGAAAACTTACCGTTGGCTCTCGATTCTAATCTATCACTCCGATTTGCAAACGGATTTCACTGAAGCTGTAACTTTCATCCCAGAACATAGTTTAGGGGCCATTACCTCTTCAACTATAGTCATTTTTCTTTCGATTGCAAACGTAACCAGTTTTTCAATGGTGTAATGGTTTAACATACAAAACTTACCGTTGGCTCTCGATTCTAATCTATCACTCCGATTTGCAAACGGATTTCACTGAAGCTGTAGCTTTCATCCCAGAACATAGTTTAGGGGCCATTACCTCTTCAACTATAGTCATTTTTCTTTCGTTTGCAAACGTAACCAGTTTTTCAATGGTTCAGTTTTTCATAGAAAACTTACCGTTGGCTCTCGATTCTAATCTATCACTCCGATTTGCAAACGGATTTCACTGAAGCTGTAACTTTCATCCCAGAACATAGTTTAGGGGCCATTACCTCTTCAACTATAATCATTTTTCTTTCGATTGCAAACGTAACCAGTTTTTCAATGGTGTAATGGTTTAACATACAAAATCTACCGTTGGCTCTCGATTCTAATCTATCACTCCGATTTGCAAACGGATTTCACTGAAGCTGTAACTTTCATCCCAGAACATAGTTTAGGGGCCATTACCTCTTCAACTATAGTCATTTTTCTTTCGATTGCAAACGTAACCAGTTTTTCAATGGTGTAATGGTTTAACATAGAAAACTTACCGTTGGCTCTCGATTCTAATCTATCACTCCGATTTGCAAACGGATTTCACTGAAGCTGTAACTTTCATCCCAGAACATAGTTTAGGGGCCATTACCTCTTCAACTATAATCATTTTTCTTTCGATTGCAAACGTAACCAGTTTTTCAATGGTGTAATGGTTTAACATACAAAACTTACCGTTGGCTCTCGATTCTAATCTATCACTCCGATTTGCAAACGGATTTCACTGAAGCTGTAACTTTCATCCCAGAACATAGTTTAGGGGCCATTACCTCTTCAACTATAGTCATTTTTCTTTCGATTGCAAACGTAACCAGTTTTTCAATGGTGTAATGGTTTAACATAGAAAACTTACCGTTGGCTCTCGATTCTAATCTATCACTCCGATTTGCAAACGGATTTCACTGAAGCTGTAACTTTCATCCCAGAACATAGTTTAGGGGCCATTACCTCTTCAACTATAGTCATTTTTCTTTCGATTGCAAACGTAACCAGTTTTTCAATGGTGTAATGGTTTAACATAGAAAACTTACCGTTGGCTCTCGATTCTAATCTATCACTCCGATTTGCAAACGGATTTCACTGAAGCTGTAACTTTCATCCCAGAACATAGTTTAGGGGCCATTACCTCTTCAACTATAGTCATTTTTCTTTCGATTGCAAACGTAACCAGTTTTTCAATGGTGTAATGGTTTAACATAGAAAACTTACCGTTGGCTCTCGATTCTAATCTATCACTCCGATTTGCAAACGGATTTCACTGAAGCTGTAACTTTCATCCCAGAACATAGTTTAGGGGCCATTACCTCTTCAACTATAGTCATTTTTCTTTCGATTGCAAACGTAACCAGTTTTTCAATGGTGTAATGGTTTAACATAGAAAGGGGGGCGTGGCTTGACGCTGGAGCTGTATGGTTGTTTGAGCCTGTAGCTCCCGGCTAAAGCACCTGAAAAAGCGGCTAAAAGCAACCTGGAAAGCCCGTTTTTCTCACCTAAAACCTGTGGGAACACTTCCAGATCACAATGGAGTGGAGGAGAGTGAGTTATAAGAAGAAAGACGCTTCCACTGTCCCACGAAAGCTGACAGACTTGTATGAGGAAGGAGGACAAGATGGCCACCGCTATACACAGCAGGGTATGCGCAGCCAAGATGGAGGACGCTTCCAGCAGAAAGAGGACATGGGAGTCTACCCTTTACAAACAACTCCGCTGCACCAAAGAGACAGATTCACACCCCATTATACCCCATATCGCAGAGGGGACAAAGCGGACCTGGAGGAAGACACTGAGGATGAACAAAACAGAGACCGCAGCCCCCTAAAACCAGGGCCTACTGGATCTAACATACCGCGCCAGGAGAGCCTGCGGAATAAGGTAGGACAAACTCCCAACACCTTGACAAATATGCCTCCCCCAACCGATCCATTCAAGGACTTGAATGCCCCAGAGCAGCCCCTGACCCAGCAGCTATTCAAAGACTTTATGGTATCTTTTAGCGCTATGCTGCAGGGCAATATGACGGAAATCCGAAATGAGATGCGGACACTTTCCGGAAACATGTCTCAATATGCATGGGAGAATGACCAGAGAGTCTCCAAACTAGAGAATAAGGTCACAGAAATCACCGAAGCGTACAACGAGTTAGTGGATGCCCACAAAAGTGTACTGGGGGAGGTGAAATGGCTGAAAGAAAAGTCTGTAGATGCGGAAGACCGAAATAGACGGAATAACGTCAAAATCAGAGGGATTCCGGAAAGTGTAAAAACAGAAGATCTGATGGGCCATGTAAAAGAAGTTATCAAAGCTGCAATCCCTGATATAGTGCCGTCTGAACTTATAGTGGATCGTGCCCATAGACTGCCAAAGCCCTCCTTTATTGCAGACTATCTACCAAGGGATGTGATTCTTAGGATTCATTTTTACCACATTAAGGAACGCTTCCTAGCAGTAACCAGAAGAGTACAGAAACTGCCTGAACCGCACCATAAATTAACATTCTACAATGACTTGTCACAAACCACCTTAAAAGAAAGAAAGAAATATACTGCTGTGTCTACTACACTAAGGAACAAAGGAATCCCATATTCATGGGGATTCCCAACTAAAATGAGAATCATGAACCAAGGCACAGCTTTCATCATCAAAAGCCCAGAGGAAGGATATGAGCTACTGAGGAAATGGGGGATACCTGTAACCCAACCCAGAGAAGGAGGACCTGGCCTCCCAACACAGCATCCCTCACACCAATCTATGGAATGGTCCCACGAGCAACTGGAGAAAAATAAATCTAACGAGGCTTCAAAGGACTCAGGAGAGTGAGGTAGGGTGCCTTGCCACAAACTTTGACCCCACAGAAGACTCTTCTCCTCAGGGAAAGAGACTTCCGTCCTGAGGTGAATTGTCTACAGTCTACTGGTTAGACCTGGACAACCACCAGAGAATGGACACTAAGAAGATCACTTGTTACTACTCTACTTCTGCTGATTTTTATTTTTCCTTTTTTCTTTGTTTCTTGTTGTTGTTGTTTTTGTTACTGTTTCTGTTCTGCAGCCCAAAGCTCCTTTTGAAAGGAACAACTAACTTGCTTCCTGGGGAAAGTACAGGTAGCTTGTCTCTACAACACTTGGTACTTTTCCAAACATGGTTATCTTTTCATTGGACAATTATGGTCACTCAGCGGTTGCTCCTTAAAGACTCTAAGATCATTATAATATGCTTGATTACATACCCAACTAACATCACCTTATTTTACAGCGAATTCAATAGGAACCAGTTGTATCTCCTCCTATCTAAGGAAACTACTACATATAAAACCGGTAATGTTTATGTCTATGTTTATGGTTATGCTTATACTCATGCTGACGACAATATACTTAACAGATCTCTAGTATTGGTAGGTATATGGATAAGGTACATAAAGTTAAAATGGATTTGGATCGTTTTAAAATTGCTCCATGACTCAAGACATTAATTTCCTTTCCCTAAACACAAGAGGGCTTAACTCTTATAGAAAGAGGTACCTGGTAAACAAATTAGTCAAAGAAGAAAAAACAGATATACTATGCCTGCAGGAGACACACCTGAATCAAAAAGGTGCAGGGAAATTAAAATTAGCACAATTCTCCAAGATAGTACATGCTACTTTACCAAACAAAAAAAAATGTGGAGTACTGATAGCGTTCAGAGATTCCTTGGGGTTTGAACTGTTAGACTCATATAGTAGCCCAGATGGTAGATTGGTTATTGCAGTGGGAAAAGTGAACTCTCAGGACTTCACCTTTGCCAATATCTACTCGCCAAATTCACATCAAGCCAATTTTCTGCAAAAAAAACTACAAAAGATTAAAAGTATGTCCAAAGGCTCAATACTGATCTCAGGTGACCTTAACGCAGTAATGGACCCACTGATGGACTGTACTGCGGGAAAGAGAAGAATTCCAGCAACTATTCAATCTACCATAATTAATAATGAATTATATGACACTTGGAGGTGTGCCCACCCAGGTGATCATCAATACACATATTATTCAGCAGTGCATCAATCCTTTACTAGGATTGACTATATACTGGCCGACAGGTTCTCCCTCCCCTTAATATCCCAAATTGAAATAGGCACAAGAATTTGGTCTGACCATGCCCCCATCACAGCAAAAATTGCTTTAAAAAACACACCAATTACTAACAACTATATTTGGAGAATGAACAAACTAGTACTAAACTCAGAAAACACGGCCCCAATAATAAAACAAAACCTTGAAGAATACTTCAAAATCAACGATACCCCAGACATATCCAAAACCACACTATGGAACGCCCATAAAGCCTACATGCGAGGCGCCTTTATGAAGCAGGGTGCAATTTTAAAGAGGAAACATAGAGAAAAAATAGAAAATTTATTAACAGAAATCAAAAAATTAGAAAAATTGATATATATAGATAAAAAGAAAAACTTAATCCCCAACTTAGAAAAATACAGGCAAGAATTAGCTGAAGACATGTACTCTCAATATGACAGGTGGCAAAGCATCCTAAAAGAGACATGGTACTCTGACAGAAATAGAGCAGGGAAGGCCATGGCTAGAAAAATAAAAGGTAGACGAGTTATGCAGAGAATTATAAAATTAAAACATCCAAACTCTAAAGTAATGGTATATCACCCCCAAGAGATAGTGGAGGCATTATCCACATATTATAGTAAATTATATAACTTAGACTTAGATCCAGATACCCACTCTCCATCGACCCAGGAAATCAATGAATATCTCAAAAAGATCAAACTCCCCAGTTTAGACATATTTGAACAAAAACAACTAAATATTCCATTCTCGCAACAAGAAGTAGAAATAGCTATTAGGTCTCTTAAGGGAGATAAGGCACCAGGGGTTGATGGATTTGTAAATGATTATTATAAGAAACATTCTAATATATTATCCAAACATCTGGTTAACATGTTCAATGAAATAGCAACCCTTGGTGCCTTCCCTAGGGAAAATCTAACTGCGATAATTACAACCATTCCAAAGGAGGGTAAGGACCTGTCGGACCCAGGAAGCTATAGGCCGATATCACTGCTGAATACAGACGTAAAGTTGTATGCAAAAATTTTGGCAAACAGATTGGCACCACTAATTCCACAACTAGTTACATCTGACCAAGTGGGCTTTGTACAGGGAAGGGGCACTGCAGATGGCACAAGGAAGGTCTTGGCTCTGATACATCAGGTGAGGCTCTGTCGGACGCCTTCTCTCTTCATATCATTGGATGCAGAGAAGGCGTTCGACAGAGTGAATTGGAGGTACATGTCGGCTGTGTTGGACAAATTTGGATGTGTGGGTAGAATGCATAACTCAATTATGGCTTTGTACTCTCAACCTTCAGCAAGGGTGTTATCCTCAGGTAGCCTCTCTTCCCCTTTTAATATAAGCAACGGAACACGCCAGGGATGCCCACTGTCCCCCTTGGTTTATGTTTTGTCCTTGGAGCCTTTGGCCCAGAGTATTAGGAATAATGAAAATATTAAGGGAATCCAACTTAACAAACTAGAATCAAAACTCAGTCTTTTTGCAGACGACATTCTGTTGTGTATACAGAAACCTGCAAAATCTTTACCCAATGTTAAATTAGAACTACAGGAGTTCTCTAAGGTCTCCCAGTACAAAGTAAATGAAAACAAAACAATGATTATGCCTTGCAATATTCCGGGTAAATTGATGGATCAACTGAGGAGCTCTTGCACATATTCCTGGGATGCAAAATCTATTAAATTTCTAGGTATCTTCTTGACACCCACCATAGAAAGATTATACAAAGAAAACTATGACCCTTGGATACAAAAACTCAAAATTAAATTAGAAAATCTAGCAAAATTTGAATTTTCATGGCTAGGAAGATCAGCAGCCTTCAAAATGCTAATATTCCCCCAAATTTTATATCTCTTTCGCACTCTACCCATAAAAATCCCCAAAAAATTTTTCATAGCAACTCAAAGACTAATTAACAAATTCATATTGATGGACAAAAAGTCGAGATTCTCTAATAAGATTTTGACCACCCACTCCTCAAATCTAGGCCTAGGGGTGCCAGATTTGGAGAAATATTACCAGGCCTGCATATTAGAACACTCCAGATCCATCTGGTATAAAGACTACACAAAACAATGGGTAAAACTAGAGGAAGAACAAATTCCAAGCGATGATATGATTTCTTATCTTAGTTCTAGAATCAATTGGAATATCCCCTTAAAGATCCCAAATCCAATCACAGCCAATATGATTAGGGTATGGAAGGAATTAGTCAGCCTCAGCAGCAAAGATCCTTTAGCAATAAGTATAAATGTTCCCTTACTAAGTTTATCTTCAGCACTAAAAAACTTACCCCTAGATAGTTGGGTGGAGAGAGATATTAGATTACTGGAAGACATCTTGAATAATGGCACTCTAAAATCATTTGAAGAACTAAAGGCTGTTTATCAAATACCTGAAGAGGATAAAGTTAAATACTTCAGAATCAAAAAATTTCTTACCAAACATACACCCCAACCAATCTCCCATCTACCATCAACAAAAAAAATATTAGATGAACAAAATTATAGACAAAAGGGTATATCAACCTTCTACAAAACACTATTAACACTGAAAGAAGATGACACTACTAGATGGCAACTCAGGAAATGGCAAGAGCTCCTACAGATAGATGTTACACAGGAAGAGTGGGAAAAAGCTTATGGTTCTCTCAAAAAGGCAACACATTGTGTAACACACTATGAGAGCTTCCTAAAACTCCTGTGGCACTGGTATATGACACCGGAAAAAATAGCAGCATTTGATACTAACGCCTCTCCATTGTGTTGGAGGAATTGTAAAAAAACAGGATCCTTGTTACATATTTTCTGGACGTGCCCTAAGGTGACAAGATTATGGGGAGAAATTGAGGAATTTATGAAAAAACTACCAGTCCATCTAGCTAAAATCACTCCAGATATGGCTTTACTGCACTTAAAGACAATTGACATGCCCATAGGAGAAAGGTTCATTTTTAACCACATCTGTATAGTTACAAAAATTGGTATAGCAGAAAACTGGAGGACGTGTTCTCTCCCATCCTTCTCTGATATCTTAAAGAAAGTGGATGATAACTTAGTAGCGGAAAGATCATGGGCTATTAGGTGCGGTAGTGTCAGTGCCTTTCAGAAAAGATCGTACTTATGGCCTACAGTTTATACAAACTCAAAGCTCCTAAACACATAAAACACATATGGGAATTATTGGCCACTCTAGGTTAGGGGAAATATGCTGTTGGATGATTGACCATGGATAGACAGTCTTTCAACAATAAACCATTTGAACGAATGTTATTATATTATATGCCTATGCTAAGAAAATTGGTAGAGAGAGTATGAGCCTCATTACCGGTACGGACAAAGTTTCCTAGATAGATAAAGGGAGTTAAATGAGAAGCAGTTGTTGAGTGACCAAACAGTTCTCATCAGTAAGCGAGTAGTTAGGTAATAGTTAGTCAGTTAGTCAGTTAGTTGGTTAGTTAGTTAGGTAGTAGGTTAACCAGCTCAGTCTAGACAAATATAAAGAAATTCATAAGTTAATTAAAATTCGAATACATTTTGGAAATATACAAATACACAAGAATAAATAGGAAAAAGACTTCAACTGAAACAAACTGTCTTAAATTTAGACAGTATAAGGTGAAACGCGGGAACTAGACGTTTGTTATTCCCCAAGTACTTTAATACTCCTGGGAGCACCCTCTGGAGTCTCTGTAGGGGGGTAAAACTCCCCATTCTCCAGAGGTTGAGCTCCCTAATAGATCTACAAATAAGGAATAACTGGGAAAAATATTTCACCTAATAAATACTAAATACTA
This sequence comes from Hyperolius riggenbachi, assembly GCF_040937935.1. NCBI lineage: Eukaryota > Metazoa > Chordata > Amphibia > Anura > Hyperoliidae > Hyperolius > Hyperolius riggenbachi. The sequence continues at coordinate 33,067 of NW_027152417.1, read as the reverse complement.
AATACTATAATGTTATTCTCCTTTTTTCTCTCTTCAAATAACTACGTCAGCTGTATTAAGACGTTCAGAATAAGTTGAAGTAATAAATGTAACCTTTTTTTTCTTCTTTATGTACAATATTGATGCAAAACACTTATTGAGGTTAAGCAAATTGTACAGGTTTTGACTATATTGCAATGTAAAACATGTTATTATGTAAAAAGTACCTTTGACAACTAGAAAATGTTATTGTTACATTTATTAAAATTGAAAAATTTCCAATAAAAATAACTGGAAACGGTTTAACATAGAAAACTTACCGTTGGCTCTCGATTCTAATCTATCACTCCGATTTGCAAACGGATTTCACTGAAGCTGTAACTTTCATCCCAGAACATAGTTTAGGGGCCATTACCTCTTCAACTATAGTCATTTTTCTTTCGATTGCAAACGTAACCAGTTTTTCAATGGTGTAATGGTTTAACATAGAAAACTTACCGTTGGCTCTCGATTCTAATCTATCACTCCGATTTGCAAACGGATTTCACTGAAGCTGTAACTTTCATCCCAGAACATAGTTTAGGGGCCATTACCTCTTCAACTATAGTCATTTTTCTTTCGATTGCAAACGTAACCAGTTTTTCAATGGTGTAATGGTTTAACATAGAAAACTTACCGTTGGCTCTCGATTCTAATCTATCACTCCGATTTGCAAACGGATTTCACTGAAGCTGTAACTTTCATCCCAGAACATAGTTTAGGGGCCATTACCTCTTCAACTATAGTCATTTTTCTTTCGATTGCAAACGTAACCAGTTTTTCAATGGTGTAATGGTTTAACATAGAAAACTTACCGTTGGCTCTCGATTCTAATCTATCACTCCGATTTGCAAACGGATTTCACTGAAGCTGTAACTTTCATCCCAGAACATAGTTTAGGGGCCATTACCTCTTCAACTATAGTCATTTTTCTTTCGATTGCAAACGTAACCAGTTTTTCAATGGTGTAATGGTTTAACATAGAAAACTTACCGTTGGCTCTCGATTCTAATCTATCACTCTGATTTGCAAACGGATTTCACTGAAGCTGTAACTTTCATCCCAGAACATAGTTTAGGGGCCATTACCTCTTCAACTATAGTCATTTTTCTTTCGATTGCAAACGTAACCAGTTTTTCAATGGTGTAATGGTTTAACATAGAAAACTTACCGTTGGCTCTCGATTCTAATCTATCACTCCGATTTGCAAACGGATTTCACTGAAGCTGTAACTTTCATCCCAGAACATAGTTTAGGGGCCATTACCTCTTCAACTATAGTCATTTTTCTTTCGATTGCAAACGTAACCAGTTTTTCAATGGTGTAATGGTTTAACATAGAAAACTTACCGTTGGCTCTCGATTCTAATCTATCACTCCGATTTGCAAACGGATTTCACTGAAGCTGTAACTTTCATCCCAGAACATAGTTTAGGGGCCATTACCTCTTCAACTATAGTCTTTTTTCTTTCGATTGCAAACGTAACCAGTTTTTCAATGGTGTAATGGTTTAACATAGAAAACTTACCGTTGGCTCTCGATTCTAATCTATCACTCCGATTTGCAAACGGATTTCACTGAAGCTGTAACTTTCATCCCAGAACATAGTTTAGGGGCCATTACCTCTTCAACTATAGTCATTTTTCTTTCGATTGCAAACGTAACCAGTTTTTCAATGGTGTAATGGTTTAACATAGAAAACTTACCGTTGGCTCTTGATTCTAATCTATCACTCCGATTTGCAAACGGATTTCACTGAAGCTGTAACTTTCATCCCAGAACATAGTTTAGGGGCCATTACCTCTTCAACTATAGTCATTTTTCTTTCGATTGCAAACGTAACCAGTTTTTCAATGGTGTAATGGTTTAACATAGAAAACTTACCGTTGGCTCTCGATTCTAATCTATCACTCCGATTTGCAAACGGATTTCACTGAAGCTGTAACTTTCATCCCAGAACATAGTTTAGGGGCCATTACCTCTTCAACTATAGTCATTTTTCTTTCGATTGCAAACGTAACCAGTTTTTCAATGGTGTAATGGTTTAACATAGAAAACTTACCGTTGGCTCTCGATTCTAATCTATCACTCCGATTTGCAAACGGATTTCACTGAAGCTGTAACTTTCATCCCAGAACATAGTTTAGGGGCCATTACCTCTTCAACTATAGTCATTTTTCTTTCGATTGCAAACGTAACCAGTTTTTCAATGGTGTAATGGTTTAACATAGAAAACTTACCGTTGGCTCTCGATTCTAATCTATCACTCCGATTTGCAAACGGATTTCACTGAAGCTGTAACTTTCATCCCAGAACATAGTTTAGGGGCCATTACCTCTTCAACTATAGTCATTTTTCTTTCGATTGCAAACGTAACCAGTTTTTCAATGGTGTAATGGTTTAACATAGAAAACTTACCGTTGGCTCTCGATTCTAATCTATCACTCCGATTTGCAAACGGATTTCACTGAAGCTGTAACTTTCATCCCAGAACATAGTTTAGGGGCCATTACCTCTTCAACTATAGTCATTTTTCTTTCGATTGCAAACGTAACCAGTTTTTCAATGGTGTAATGGTTTAAACATAGAAAACTTACCGTTGGCTCTCGATTCTAATCTATCACTCCGATTTGCAAACGGATTTCACTGAAGCTGTAACTTTCATCCCAGAACATAGTTTAGGGGCCATTACCTCTTCAACTATAGTCATTTTTCTTTCGATTGCAAACGTAACCAGTTTTTCAATGGTGTAATGGTTTAACATAGAAAACTTACCGTTGGCTCTCGATTCTAATCTATCACTCCGATTTGCAAACGGATTTCACTGAAGCTGTAACTTTCATCCCAGAACATAGTTTAGGGGCCATTACCTCTTCAACTATAGTCATTTTTCTTTCGATTGCAAACGTAACCAGTTTTTCAATGGTGTAATGGTTTAACATAGAAAACTTACCGTTGGCTCTCGATTCTAATCTATCACTCCGATTTGCAAACGGATTTCACTGAAGCTGTAACTTTCATCCCAGAACATAGTTTAGGGGCCATTACCTCTTCAACTATAGTCATTTTTCTTTCGATTGCAAACGTAACCAGTTTTTCAATGGTGTAATGGTTTAACATAGAAAACTTACCGTTGGCTCTCGATTCTAATCTATCACTCCGATTTGCAAACGGATTTCACTGAAGCTGTAACTTTCATCCCAGAACATAAATTAGGGGCCATTACCTCTTCAACTATAGTCATTTTTCTTTCGATTGCAAACGTAACCAGTTTTTCAATGGTGTAATGGTTTAACATAGAAAACTTACCGTTGGCTCTCGATTCTAATCTATCACTCCGATTTGCAAACGGATTTCACTGAAGCTGTAACTTTCATCCCAGAACATAGTTTAGGGGCCATTACCTCTTCAACTATAGTCATTTTTCTTTCGATTGCAAACGTAACCAGTTTTTCAATGGTGTAATGGTTTAACATAGAAAACTTACCGTTGGCTCTCGATTCTAATCTATCACTCCGATTTGCAAACGGATTTCACTGAAGCTGTAACTTTCATCCCAGAACATAGTTTAGGGGCCATTACCTCTTCAACTATAGTCATTTTTCTTTCGATTGCAAACGTAACCAGTTTTTCAATGGTGTAATGGTTTAACATAGAAAACTTACCGTTGGCTCTCGATTCTAATCTATCACTCCGATTTGCAAACGGATTTCACTTAAGCTGTAACTTTCATCCCAGAACATAGTTTAGGGGCCATTACCTCTTCAACTATAGTCATTTTTCTTTCGATTGCAAACGTAACCAGTTTTTCAATGGTGTAATGGTTTAACATAGAAAACTTACCGTTGGCTCTCGATTCTAATCTATCACTCCGATTTGCAAACGGATTTCACTGAAGCTGTAACTTTCATCCCAGAACATAGTTTAGGGGCCATTACCTCTTCAACTATAGTCATTTTTCTTTCGATTGCAAACGTAACCAGTTTTTCAATGGTGTAATGGTTTAACATAGAAAACTTACCGTTGGCTCTCGATTCTAATCTATCACTCCGATTTGCAAACGGATTTCACTGAAGCTGTAACTTTCATCCCAGAACATAGTTTAGGGGCCATTACCTCTTCAACTATAGTCATTTTTCTTTCGATTGCAAACGTAACCAGTTTTTCAATGGTGTAATGGTTTAACATAGAAAACTTACCGTTGGCTCTCGATTCTAATCTATCACTCCGATTTGCAAACGGATTTCACTGAAGCTGTAACTTTCATCCCAGAACATAGTTTAGGGGCCATTACCTCTTCAACTATAGTCATTTTTCTTTCGATTGCAAACGTAACCAGTTTTTCAATGGTGTAATGGTTTAACATAGAAAACTTACCGTTGGCTCTCGATTCTAATCTATCACTCCGATTTGCAAACGGATTTCACTGAAGCTGTAACTTTCATCCCAGAACATAGTTTAGGGGCCATTACCTCTTCAACTATAGTCATTTTTCTTTCGATTGCAAACGTAACCAGTTTTTCAATGGTGTAATGGTTTAACATAGAAAACTTACCGTTGGCTCTCGATTCTAATCTATCACTCCGATTTGCAAACGGATTTCACTGAAGCTGTAACTTTCATCCCAGAACATAGTTTAGGGGCCATTACCTCTTCAACTATAGTCATTTTTCTTTCGATTGCAAACGTAACCAGTTTTTCAATGGTGTAATGGTTTAACATAGAAAACTTACCGTTGGCTCTCGATTCTAATCTATCACTCCGATTTGCAAACGGATTTCACTGAAGCTGTAACTTTCATCCCAGAACATAGTTTAGGGGCCATTACCTCTTCAACTATAGTCATTTTTCTTTCGATTGCAAACGTAACCAGTTTTTCAATGGTGTAATGGTTTAACATACAAAACTTACCGTTGGCTCTCGATTCTAATCTATCACTCCGATTTGCAAACGGATTTCACTGAAGCTGTAGCTTTCATCCCAGAACATAGTTTAGGGGCCATTACCTCTTCAACTATAGTCATTTTTCTTTCGTTTGCAAACGTAACCAGTTTTTCAATGGTTCAGTTTTTCATAGAAAACTTACCGTTGGCTCTCGATTCTAATCTATCACTCCGATTTGCAAACGGATTTCACTGAAGCTGTAACTTTCATCCCAGAACATAGTTTAGGGGCCATTACCTCTTCAACTATAGTCATTTCTCTTTCGATTGCAAACGTAACCAGTTTTTCAATGGTGTAATGGTTTAACATAGAAAACTTACCGTTGGCTCTCGATTCTAATCTATCACTCCGATTTGCAAACGGATTTCACTGAAGCTGTAACTTTCATCCCAGAACATAGTTTAGGGGCCATTACCTCTTCAACTATAGTCATTTTTCTTTCGATTGCAAACGTAACCAGTTTTTCAATGGTGTAATGGTTTAACATAGAAAACTTACCGTTGGCTCTCGATTCTAATCTATCACTCCGATTTGCAAACGGATTTCACTGAAGCTGTAACTTTCATCCCAGAACATAGTTTAGGGGCCATTACCTCTTCAACTATAGTCATTTTTCTTTCGATTGCAAACGTAACCAGTTTTTCAATGGTGTAATGGTTTAACATAGAAAACTTACCGTTGGCTCTCGATTCTAATCTATCACTCCGATTTGCAAACGGATTTCACTGAAGCTGTAACTTTCATCCCAGAACATAGTTTAGGGGCCATTACCTCTTCAACTATAATCATTTTTATTCGATTGCAAACGTAACCAGTTTTTCAATGGTGTAATGGTTTAACATACAAAATCTACCGTTGGCTCTCGATTCTAATCTATCACTCCGATTTGCAAACGGATTTCACTGAAGCTGTAACTTTCATCCCAGAACATAGTTTAGGGGCCATTACCTCTTCAACTATAGTCATTTTTCTTTCGATTGCAAACGTAACCAGTTTTTCAATGGTGTAATGGTTTAACATAGAAAACTTACCGTTGGCTCTCGATTCTAATCTATCACTCCGATTTGCAAACGGATTTCACTGAAGCTGTAACTTTCATCCCAGAACATAGTTTAGGGGCCATTACCTCTTCAACTATAATCATTTTTCTTTCGATTGCAAACGTAACCAGTTTTTCAATGGTGTAATGGTTTAACATACAAAACTTACCGTTGGCTCTCGATTCTAATCTATCACTCCGATTTGCAAACGGATTTCACTGAAGCTGTAACTTTCATCCCAGAACATAGTTTAGGGGCCATTACCTCTTCAACTATAGTCATTTTTCTTTCGATTGCAAACGTAACCAGTTTTTCAATGGTGTAATGGTTTAACATAGAAAACTTACCGTTGGCTCTCGATTCTAATCTATCACTCCGATTTGCAAACGGATTTCACTGAAGCTGTAACTTTCATCCCAGAACATAGTTTAGGGGCCATTACCTCTTCAACTATAGTCATTTTTCTTTCGATTGCAAACGTAACCAGTTTTTCAATGGTGTAATGGTTTAACATAGAAAACTTACCGTTGGCTCTCGATTCTAATCTATCACTCCGATTTGCAAACGGATTTCACTGAAGCTGTAACTTTCATCCCAGAACATAGTTTAGGGGCCATTACCTCTTCAACTATAGTCATTTTTCTTTCGATTGCAAACGTAACCAGTTTTTCAATGGTGTAATGGTTTAACATAGAAAACTTACCGTTGGCTCTCGATTCTAATCTATCACTCCGATTTGCAAACGGATTTCACTGAAGCTGTAACTTTCATCCCAGAACATAGTTTAGGCCATTACCTCTTCAACTATAGTCATTTTTCTTTCGATTGCAAACGTAACCAGTTTTTCAATGGTGTAATGGTTTAACATAGAAAACTTACCGTTGGCTCTCGATTCTAATCTATCACTCCGATTTGCAAACGGATTTCACTGAAGCTGTAACTTTCATCCCAGAACATAGTTTAGGGGCCATTACCTCTTCAACTATAGTCATTTTTCTTTCGATTGCAAACGTAACCAGTTTTTCAATGGTGTAATGGTTTAACATAGAAAACTTACCGTTGGCTCTCGATTCTAATCTATCACTCCGATTTGCAAACGGATTTCACTGAAGCTGTAACTTTCATCCCAGAACATAGTTTAGGGGCCATTACCTCTTCAACTATAGTCATTTTTCTTTCGATTGCAAACGTAACCAGTTTTTCAATGGTGTAATGGTTTAACATAGAAAACTTACCGTTGGCTCTCGATTCTAATCTATCACTCCGATTTGCAAACGGATTTCACTGAAGCTGTAACTTTCATCCCAGAACATAGTTTAGGGGCCATTACCTCTTCAACTATAGTCATTTTTCTTTCGATTGCAAACGTAACCAGTTTTTCAATGGTGTAATGGTTTAACATAGAAAACTTACCGTTGGCTCTCGATTCTAATCTATCACTCCGATTTGCAAACGGATTTCACTGAAGCTGTAACTTTCATCCCAGAACATAGTTTAGGGGCCATTACCTCTTCAACTATAGTCATTTTTCTTTCGATTGCAAACGTAACCAGTTTTTCAATGGTGTAATGGTTTAACATAGAAAACTTACCGTTGGCTCTCGATTCTAATCTATCACTCCGATTTGCAAACGGATTTCACTGAAGCTGTAACTTTCATCCCAGAACATAGTTTAGGGGCCATTACCTCTTCAACTATAGTCATTTTTCTTTCGATTGCAAACGTAACCAGTTTTTCAATGGTGTAATGGTTTAACATAGAAAACTTACCGTTGGCTCTCGATTCTAATCTATCACTCCGATTTGCAAACGGATTTCACTGAAGCTGTAACTTTCATCCCAGAACATAGTTTAGGGGCCATTACCTCTTCAACTATAGTCATTTTTCTTTCGATTGCAAACGTAACCAGTTTTTCAATGGTGTAATGGTTTAACATAGAAAACTTACCGTTGGCTCTCGATTCTAATCTATCACTCCGATTTGCAAACGGATTTCACTGAAGCTGTAACTTTCATCCCAGAACATAGTTTAGGGGCCATTACCTCTTCAACTATAGTCATTTTTCTTTCGATTGCAAACGTAACCAGTTTTTCAATGGTGTAATGGTTTAACATAGAAAACTTACCGTTGGCTCTCGATTCTAATCTATCACTCCGATTTGCAAACGGATTTCACTGAAGCTGTAACTTTCATCCCAGAACATAGTTTAGGGGCCATTACCTCTTCAACTATAGTCATTTTTCTTTCGATTGCAAACGTAACCAGTTTTTCAATGGTGTAATGGTTTAACATAGAAAACTTACCGTTGGCTCTCGATTCTAATCTATCACTCCGATTTGCAAACGGATTTCACTGAAGCTGTAACTTTCATCCCAGAACATAGTTTAGGGGCCATTACCTCTTCAACTATAGTCATTTTTCTTTCGATTGCAAACGTAACCAGTTTTTCAATGGTGTAATGGTTTAACATAGAAAACTTACCGTTGGCTCTCGATTCTAATCTATCACTCCGATTTGCAAACGGATTTCACTGAAGCTGTAACTTTCATCCCAGAACATAGTTTAGGGGCCATTACCTCTTCAACTATAGTCATTTTTCTTTCGATTGCAAACGTAACCAGTTTTTCAATGGTGTAATGGTTTAACATAGAAAACTTACCGTTGGCTCTCGATTCTAATCTATCACTCCGATTTGCAAACGGATTTCACTGAAGCTGTAACTTTCATCCCAGAACATAGTTTAGGGGCCATTACCTCTTCAACTATAGTCATTTTTCTTTCGATTGCAAACGTAACCAGTTTTTCAATGGTGTAATGGTTTAACATAGAAAACTTACCGTTGGCTCTCGATTCTAATCTATCACTCCGATTTGCAAACGGATTTCACTGAAGCTGTAACTTTCATCCCAGAACATAGTTTAGGGGCCATTACCTCTTCAACTATAGTCATTTTTCTTTCGATTGCAAACGTAACCAGTTTTTCAATGGTGTAATGGTTTAACATAGAAAACTTACCGTTGGCTCTCGATTCTAATCTATCACTCCGATTTGCAAACGGATTTCACTGAAGCTGTAACTTTCATCCCAGAACATAGTTTAGGGGCCATTACCTCTTCAACTATAGTCATTTTTCTTTCGATTGCAAACGTAACCAGTTTTTCAATGGTGTAATGGTTTAACATAGAAAACTTACCGTTGGCTCTCGATTCTAATCTATCACTCCGATTTGCAAACGGATTTCACTGAAGCTGTAACTTTCATCCCAGAACATAGTTTAGGGGCCATTACCTCTTCAACTATAGTCATTTTTCTTTCGATTGCAAACGTAACCAGTTTTTCAATGGTGTAATGGTTTAACATAGAAAACTTACCGTTGGCTCTCGATTCTAATCTATCACTCCGATTTGCAAACGGATTTCACTGAAGCTGTAACTTTCATCCCAGAACATAGTTTAGGGGCCATTACCTCTTCAACTATAGTCATTTTTCTTTCGATTGCAAACGTAACCAGTTTTTCAATGGTGTAATGGTTTAACATAGAAAACTTACCGTTGGCTCTCGATTCTAATCTATCACTCCGATTTGCAAACGGATTTCACTGAAGCTGTAACTTTCATCCCAGAACATAGTTTAGGGGCCATTACCTCTTCAACTATAGTCATTTTTCTTTCGATTGCAAACGTAACCAGTTTTTCAATGGTGTAATGGTTTAACATAGAAAACTTACCGTTGGCTCTCGATTCTAATCTATCACTCCGATTTGCAAACGGATTTCACTGAAGCTGTAACTTTCATCCCAGAACATAGTTTAGGGGCCATTACCTCTTCAACTATAGTCATTTTTCTTTCGATTGCAAACGTAACCAGTTTTTCAATGGTGTAATGGTTTAACATAGAAAACTTACCGTTGGCTCTCGATTCTAATCTATCACTCCGATTTGCAAACGGATTTCACTGAAGCTGTAACTTTCATCCCAGAACATAGTTTAGGGGCCATTACCTCTTCAACTATAGTCATTTTTCTTTCGATTGCAAACGTAACCAGTTTTTCAATGGTGTAATGGTTTAACATAGAAAACTTACCGTTGGCTCTCGATTCTAATCTATCACTCCGATTTGCAAACGGATTTCACTGAAGCTGTAACTTTCATCCCAGAACATAGTTTAGGGGCCATTACCTCTTCAACTATAGTCATTTTTCTTTCGATTGCAAACGTAACCAGTTTTTCAATGGTGTAATGGTTTAACATAGAAAACTTACCGTTGGCTCTCGATTCTAATCTATCACTCCGATTTGCAAACGGATTTCACTGAAGCTGTAACTTTCATCCCAGAACATAGTTTAGGGGCCATTACCTCTTCAACTATAGTCATTTTTCTTTCGATTGCAAACGTAACCAGTTTTTCAATGGTGTAATGGTTTAACATAGAAAACTTACCGTTGGCTCTCGATTCTAATCTATCACTCCGATTTGCAAACGGATTTCACTGAAGCTGTAACTTTCATCCCAGAACATAGTTTAGGGGCCATTACCTCTTCAACTATAGTCATTTTTCTTTCGATTGCAAACGTAACCAGTTTTTCAATGGTGTAATGGTTTAACATAGAAAACTTACCGTTGGCTCTCGATTCTAATCTATCACTCCGATTTGCAAACGGATTTCACTGAAGCTGTAACTTTCATCCCAGAACATAGTTTAGGGGCCATTACCTCTTCAACTATAGTCATTTTTCTTTCGATTGCAAACGTAACCAGTTTTTCAATGGTGTAATGGTTTAACATAGAAAACTTACCGTTGGCTCTCGATTCTAATCTATCACTCCGATTTGCAAACGGATTTCACTGAAGCTGTAACTTTCATCCCAGAACATAGTTTAGGGGCCATTACCTCTTCAACTATAGTCATTTTTCTTTCGATTGCAAACGTAACCAGTTTTTCAATGGTGTAATGGTTTAACATAGAAAACTTACCGTTGGCTCTCGATTCTAATCTATCACTCCGATTTGCAAACGGATTTCACTGAAGCTGTAACTTTCATCCCAGAACATAGTTTAGGGGCCATTACCTCTTCAACTATAGTCATTTTTCTTTCGATTGCAAACGTAACCAGTTTTTCAATGGTGTAATGGTTTAACATAGAAAACTTACCGTTGGCTCTCGATTCTAATCTATCACTCCGATTTGCAAACGGATTTCACTGAAGCTGTAACTTTCATCCCAGAACATAGTTTAGGGGCCATTACCTCTTCAACTATAGTCATTTTTCTTTCGATTGCAAACGTAACCAGTTTTTCAATGGTGTAATGGTTTAACATAGAAAACTTACCGTTGGCTCTCGATTCTAATCTATCACTCCGATTTGCAAACGGATTTCACTGAAGCTGTAACTTTCATCCCAGAACATAGTTTAGGGGCCATTACCTCTTCAACTATAGTCATTTTTCTTTCGATTGCAAACGTAACCAGTTTTTCAATGGTGTAATGGTTTAACATAGAAAACTTACCGTTGGCTCTCGATTCTAATCTATCACTCCGATTTGCAAACGGATTTCACTGAAGCTGTAACTTTCATCCCAGAACATAGTTTAGGGGCCATTACCTCTTCAACTATAGTCATTTTTCTTTCGATTGCAAACGTAACCAGTTTTTCAATGGTGTAATGGTTTAACATAGAAAACTTACCGTTGGCTCTCGATTCTAATCTATCACTCCGATTTGCAAACGGATTTCACTGAAGCTGTAACTTTCATCCCAGAACATAGTTTAGGGGCCATTACCTCTTCAACTATAGTCATTTTTCTTTCGATTGCAAACGTAACCAGTTTTTCAATGGTGTAATGGTTTAACATAGAAAACTTACCGTTGGCTCTCGATTCTAATCTATCACTCCGATTTGCAAACGGATTTCACTGAAGCTGTAACTTTCATCCCAGAACATAGTTTAGGGGCCATTACCTCTTCAACTATAGTCATTTTTCTTTCGATTGCAAACGTAACCAGTTTTTCAATGGTGTAATGGTTTAACATAGAAAACTTACCGTTGGCTCTCGATTCTAATCTATCACTCCGATTTGCAAACGGATTTCACTGAAGCTGTAACTTTCATCCCAGAACATAGTTTAGGGGCCATTACCTCTTCAACTATAGTCATTTTTCTTTCGATTGCAAACGTAACCAGTTTTTCAATGGTGTAATGGTTTAACATAGAAAACTTACCGTTGGCTCTCGATTCTAATCTATCACTCCGATTTGCAAACGGATTTCACTGAAGCTGTAACTTTCATCCCAGAACATAGTTTAGGGGCCATTACCTCTTCAACTATAGTCATTTTTCTTTCGATTGCAAACGTAACCAGTTTTTCAATGGTGTAATGGTTTAACATAGAAAACTTACCGTTGGCTCTCGATTCTAATCTATCACTCCGATTTGCAAACGGATTTCACTGAAGCTGTAACTTTCATCCCAGAACATAGTTTAGGGGCCATTACCTCTTCAACTATAGTCATTTTTCTTTCGATTGCAAACGTAACCAGTTTTTCAATGGTGTAATGGTTTAACATAGAAAACTTACCGTTGGCTCTCGATTCTAATCTATCACTCCGATTTGCAAACGGATTTCACTGAAGCTGTAACTTTCATCCCAGAACATAGTTTAGGGGCCATTACCTCTTCAACTATAGTCATTTTTCTTTCGATTGCAAACGTAACCAGTTTTTCAATGGTGTAATGGTTTAACATAGAAAACTTACCGTTGGCTCTCGATTCTAATCTATCACTCCGATTTGCAAACGGATTTCACTGAAGCTGTAACTTTCATCCCAGAACATAGTTTAGGGGCCATTACCTCTTCAACTATAGTCATTTTTCTTTCGATTGCAAACGTAACCAGTTTTTCAATGGTGTAATGGTTTAACATAGAAAACTTACCGTTGGCTCTCGATTCTAATCTATCACTCCGATTTGCAAACGGATTTCACTGAAGCTGTAACTTTCATCCCAGAACATAGTTTAGGGGCCATTACCTCTTCAACTATAGTCATTTTTCTTTCGATTGCAAACGTAACCAGTTTTTCAATGGTGTAATGGTTTAACATAGAAAACTTACCGTTGGCTCTCGATTCTAATCTATCACTCCGATTTGCAAACGGATTTCACTGAAGCTGTAACTTTCATCCCAGAACATAGTTTAGGGGCCATTACCTCTTCAACTATAGTCATTTTTCTTTCGATTGCAAACGTAACCAGTTTTTCAATGGTGTAATGGTTTAACATAGAAAACTTACCGTTGGCTCTCGATTCTAATCTATCACTCCGATTTGCAAACGGATTTCACTGAAGCTGTAACTTTCATCCCAGAACATAGTTTAGGGGCCATTACCTCTTCAACTATAGTCATTTTTCTTTCGATTGCAAACGTAACCAGTTTTTCAATGGTGTAATGGTTTAACATAGAAAACTTACCGTTGGCTCTCGATTCTAATCTATCACTCCGATTTGCAAACGGATTTCACTGAAGCTGTAACTTTCATCCCAGAACATAGTTTAGGGGCCATTACCTCTTCAACTATAGTCATTTTTCTTTCGATTGCAAACGTAACCAGTTTTTCAATGGTGTAATGGTTTAACATAGAAAACTTACCGTTGGCTCTCGATTCTAATCTATCACTCCGATTTGCAAACGGATTTCACTGAAGCTGTAACTTTCATCCCAGAACATAGTTTAGGGGCCATTACCTCTTCAACTATAGTCATTTTTCTTTCGATTGCAAACGTAACCAGTTTTTCAATGGTGTAATGGTTTAACATAGAAAACTTACCGTTGGCTCTCGATTCTAATCTATCACTCCGATTTGCAAACGGATTTCACTGAAGCTGTAACTTTCATCCCAGAACATAGTTTAGGGGCCATTACCTCTTCAACTATAGTCATTTTTCTTTCGATTGCAAACGTAACCAGTTTTTCAATGGTGTAATGGTTTAACATAGAAAACTTACCGTTGGCTCTCGATTCTAATCTATCACTCCGATTTGCAAACGGATTTCACTGAAGCTGTAACTTTCATCCCAGAACATAGTTTAGGGGCCATTACCTCTTCAACTATAGTCATTTTTCTTTCGATTGCAAACGTAACCAGTTTTTCAATGGTGTAATGGTTTAACATAGAAAACTTACCGTTGGCTCTCGATTCTAATCTATCACTCCGATTTGCAAACGGATTTCACTGAAGCTGTAACTTTCATCCCAGAACATAGTTTAGGGGCCATTACCTCTTCAACTATAGTCATTTTTCTTTCGATTGCAAACGTAACCAGTTTTTCAATGGTGTAATGGTTTAACATAGAAAACTTACCGTTGGCTCTCGATTCTAATCTATCACTCCGATTTGCAAACGGATTTCACTGAAGCTGTAACTTTCATCCCAGAACATAGTTTAGGGGCCATTACCTCTTCAACTATAGTCATTTTTCTTTCGATTGCAAACGTAACCAGTTTTTCAATGGTGTAATGGTTTAACATAGAAAACTTACCGTTGGCTCTCGATTCTAATCTATCACTCCGATTTGCAAACGGATTTCACTGAAGCTGTAACTTTCATCCCAGAACATAGTTTAGGGGCCATTACCTCTTCAACTATAGTCATTTTTCTTTCGATTGCAAACGTAACCAGTTTTTCAATGGTGTAATGGTTTAACATAGAAAACTTACCGTTGGCTCTCGATTCTAATCTATCACTCCGATTTGCAAACGGATTTCACTGAAGCTGTAACTTTCATCCCAGAACATAGTTTAGGGGCCATTACCTCTTCAACTATAGTCATTTTTCTTTCGATTGCAAACGTAACCAGTTTTTCAATGGTGTAATGGTTTAACATAGAAAACTTACCGTTGGCTCTCGATTCTAATCTATCACTCCGATTTGCAAACGGATTTCACTGAAGCTGTAACTTTCATCCCAGAACATAGTTTAGGGGCCATTACCTCTTCAACTATAGTCATTTTTCTTTCGATTGCAAACGTAACCAGTTTTTCAATGGTGTAATGGTTTAACATAGAAAACTTACCGTTGGCTCTCGATTCTAATCTATCACTCCGATTTGCAAACGGATTTCACTGAAGCTGTAACTTTCATCCCAGAACATAGTTTAGGGGCCATTACCTCTTCAACTATAGTCATTTTTCTTTCGATTGCAAACGTAACCAGTTTTTCAATGGTGTAATGGTTTAACATAGAAAACTTACCGTTGGCTCTCGATTCTAATCTATCACTCCGATTTAGCAAACGGATTTCACTGAAGCTGTAACTTTCATCCCAGAACATAGTTTAGGGGCCATTACCTCTTCAACTATAGTCATTTTTCTTTCGATTGCAAACGTAACCAGTTTTTCAATGGTGTAATGGTTTAACATAGAAAACTTACCGTTGGCTCTCGATTCTAATCTATCACTCCGATTTGCAAACGGATTTCACTGAAGCTGTAACTTTCATCCCAGAACATAGTTTAGGGGCCATTACCTCTTCAACTATAGTCATTTTTCTTTCGATTGCAAACGTAACCAGTTTTTCAATGGTGTAATGGTTTAACATAGAAAACTTACCGTTGGCTCTCGATTCTAATCTATCACTCCGATTTGCAAACGGATTTCACTGAAGCTGTAACTTTCATCCCAGAACATAGTTTAGGGGCCATTACCTCTTCAACTATAGTCATTTTTCTTTCGATTGCAAACGTAACCAGTTTTTCAATGGTGTAATGGTTTAACATAGAAAACTTACCGTTGGCTCTCGATTCTAATCTATCACTCCGATTTGCAAACGGATTTCACTGAAGCTGTAACTTTCATCCCAGAACATAGTTTAGGGGCCATTACCTCTTCAACTATAGTCATTTTTCTTTCGATTGCAAACGTAACCAGTTTTTCAATGGTGTAATGGTTTAACATAGAAAACTTACCGTTGGCTCTCGATTCTAATCTATCACTCCGATTTGCAAACGGATTTCACTGAAGCTGTAACTTTCATCCCAGAACATAGTTTAGGGGCCATTACCTCTTCAACTATAGTCATTTTTCTTTCGATTGCAAACGTAACCAGTTTTTCAATGGTGTAATGGTTTAACATAGAAAACTTACCGTTGGCTCTCGATTCTAATCTATCACTCCGATTTGCAAACGGATTTCACTGAAGCTGTAACTTTCATCCCAGAACATAGTTTAGGGGCCATTACCTCTTCAACTATAGTCATTTTTCTTTCGATTGCAAACGTAACCAGTTTTTCAATGGTGTAATGGTTTAACATAGAAAACTTACCGTTGGCTCTCGATTCTAATCTATCACTCCGATTTGCAAACGGATTTCACTGAAGCTGTAACTTTCATCCCAGAACATAGTTTAGGGGCCATTACCTCTTCAACTATAGTCATTTTTCTTTCGATTGCAAACGTAACCAGTTTTTCAATGGTGTAATGGTTTAACATAGAAAACTTACCGTTGGCTCTCGATTCTAATCTATCACTCCGATTTGCAAACGGATTTCACTGAAGCTGTAACTTTCATCCCAGAACATAGTTTAGGGGCCATTACCTCTTCAACTATAGTCATTTTTCTTTCGATTGCAAACGTAACCAGTTTTTCAATGGTGTAATGGTTTAACATAGAAAACTTACCGTTGGCTCTCGATTCTAATCTATCACTCCGATTTGCAAACGGATTTCACTGAAGCTTAACTTTCATCCCAGAACATAGTTTAGGGGCCATTACCTCTTCAACTATAGTCATTTTTCTTTCGATTGCAAACGTAACCAGTTTTTCAATGGTGTAATGGTTTAACATAGAAAACTTACCGTTGGCTCTCGATTCTAATCTATCACTCCGATTTGCAAACGGATTTCACTGAAGCTGTAACTTTCATCCCAGAACATAGTTTAGGGGCCATTACCTCTTCAACTATAATCATTTTTCTTTCGATTGCAAACGTAACCAGTTTTTCAATGGTGTAATGGTTTAACATACAAAACCTACCGTTGGCTCTCGATTCTAATCTATCACTCCGATTTGCAAACGGATTTCACTGAAGCTGTAACTTTCATCCCAGAACATAGTTTAGGGGCCATTACCTCTTCAACTATAGTCATTTTTCTTTCGATTGCAAACGTAACCAGTTTTTCAATGGTGTAATGGTTTAACATAGAAAACTTACCGTTGGCTCTCGATTCTAATCTATCACTCCGATTTGCAAACGGATTTCACTGAAGCTGTAACTTTCATCCCAGAACATAGTTTAGGGGCCATTACCTCTTCAACTATAGTCATTTTTCTTTCGATTGCAAACGTAACCAGTTTTTCAATGGTGTAATGGTTTAACATAGAAAAACCTCCCGTTGGCTCTCGATTCTAATCTATCACTCCGATTTGCAAACGGATTTCACTGAAGCTGTAACTTTCATCCCAGAACATAGTTTAGGGGCCATTACCTCTTCAACTATAGTCATTTTTCTTTCGATTGCAAACGTAACCAGTTTTTCAATGGTGTAATGGTTTAACATAGAAAACTTACCGTTGGCTCTCGATTCTAATCTATCACTCCGATTTGCAAACGGATTTCACTGAAGCTGTAACTTTCATCCCAGAACATAGTTTAGGGGCCATTACCTCTTCAACTATAGTCATTTTTCTTTCGATTGCAAACGTAACCAGTTTTTCAATGGTGTAATGGTTTAACATAGAAAACTTACCGTTGGCTCTCGAATCTAATCTATCACTCCGATTTGCAAACGGATTTCACTGAAGCTGTAACTTTCATCCCAGAACATAGTTTAGGGGCCATTACCTCTTCAACTATAGTCATTTTTCTTTCGATTGCAAACGTAACCAGTTTTTCAATGGTGTAATGGTTTAACATAGAAAACTTACCGTTGGCTCTCGATTCTAATCTATCACTCCGATTTGCAAACGGATTTCACTGAAGCTGTAACTTTCATCCCAGAACATAGTTTAGGGGCCATTACCTCTTCAACTATAGTCATTTTTCTTTCGATTGCAAACGTAACCAGTTTTTCAATGGTGTAATGGTTTAACATAGAAAACTTACCGTTGGCTCTCGATTCTAATCTATCACTCCGATTTGCAAACGGATTTCACTGAAGCTGTAACTTTCATCCCAGAACATAGTTTAGGGGCCATTACCTCTTCAACTATAGTCATTTTTCTTTCGATTGCAAACGTAACCAGTTTTTCAATGGTGTAATGGTTTAACATAGAAAACTTACCGTTGGCTCTCGATTCTAATCTATCACTCCGATTTGCAAACGGATTTCACTGAAGCTGTAACTTTCATCCCAGAACATAGTTTAGGGGCCATTACCTCTTCAACTATAGTCATTTTTCTTTCGATTGCAAACGTAACCAGTTTTTCAATGGTGTAATGGTTTAACATAGAAAACTTACCGTTGGCTCTCGATTCTAATCTATCACTCCGATTTGCAAACGGATTTCACTGAAGCTGTAACTTTCATCCCAGAACATAGTTTAGGGGCCATTACCTCTTCAACTATAGTCATTTTTCTTTCGATTGCAAACGTAACCAGTTTTTCAATGGTGTAATGGTTTAACATAGAAAACTTACCGTTGGCTCTCGATTCTAATCTATCACTCCGATTTGCAAACGGATTTCACTGAAGCTGTAACTTTCATCCCAGAACATAGTTTAGGGGCCATTACCTCTTCAACTATAGTCATTTTTCTTTCGATTGCAAACGTAACCAGTTTTTCAATGGTGTAATGGTTTAACATAGAAAACTTACCGTTGGCTCTCGATTCTAATCTATCACTCCGATTTGCAAACGGATTTCACTGAAGCTGTAACTTTCATCCCAGAACATAGTTTAGGGGCCATTACCTCTTCAACTATAGTCATTTTTCTTTCGATTGCAAACGTAACCAGTTTTTCAATGGTGTAATGGTTTAACATAGAAAACTTACCGCTGGCTCTCGATTCTAATCTATCACTCCGATTTGCAAACGGATTTCACTGAAGCTGTAACTTTCATCCCAGAACATAGTTTAGGGGCCATTACCTCTTCAACTATAGTCATTTTTCTTTCGATTGCAAACGTAACCAGTTTTTCAATGGTGTAATGGTTTAACATAGAAAACTTACCGTTGGCTCTCGATTCTAATCTATCACTCCGATTTGCAAACGGATTTCACTGAAGCTGTAACTTTCATCCCAGAACATAGTTTAGGGGCCATTACCTCTTCAACTATAGTCATTTTTCTTTCGATTGCAAACGTAACCAGTTTTTCAATGGTGTAATGGTTTAACATAGAAAACTTACCGTTGGCTCTCGATTCTAATCTATCACTCCGATTTGCAAACGGATTTCACTGAAGCTGTAACTTTCATCCCAGAACATAGTTTAGGGGCCATTACCTCTTCAACTATAGTCATTTTTCTTTCGATTGCAAACGTAACCAGTTTTTCAATGGTGTAATGGTTTAACATAGAAAACTTACCGTTGGCTCTCGATTCTAATCTATCACTCCGATTTGCAAACGGATTTCACTGAAGCTGTAACTTTCATCCCAGAACATAGTTTAGGGGCCATTACCTCTTCAACTATAGTCATTTTTCTTTCGATTGCAAACGTAACCAGTTTTTCAATGGTGTAATGGTTTAACATAGAAAACTTACCGTTGGCTCTCGATTCTAATCTATCACTCCGATTTGCAAACGGATTTCACTGAAGCTGTAACTTTCATCCCAGAACATAGTTTAGGGGCCATTACCTCTTCAACTATAGTCATTTTTCTTTCGATTGCAAACGTAACCAGTTTTTCAATGGTGTAATGGTTTAACATAGAAAACTTACCGTTGGCTCTCGATTCTAATCTATCACTCCGATTTGCAAACGGATTTCACTGAAGCTGTAACTTTCATCCCAGAACATAGTTTAGGGGCCATTACCTCTTCAACTATAGTCATTTTTCTTTCGATTGCAAACGTAACCAGTTTTTCAATGGTGTAATGGTTTAACATAGAAAACTTACCGTTGGCTCTCGATTCTAATCTATCACTCCGATTTGCAAACGGATTTCACTGAAGCTGTAACTTTCATCCCAGAACATAGTTTAGGGGCCATTACCTCTTCAACTATAGTCATTTTTCTTTCGATTGCAAACGTAACCAGTTTTTCAATGGTGTAATGGTTTAACATAGAAAACTTACCGTTGGCTCTCGATTCTAATCTATCACTCCGATTTGCAAACGGATTTCACTGAAGCTGTAACTTTCATCCCAGAACATAGTTTAGGGGCCATTACCTCTTCAACTATAGTCATTTTTCTTTCGATTGCAAACGTAACCAGTTTTTCAATGGTGTAATGGTTTAACATAGAAAACTTACCGTTGGCTCTCGATTCTAATCTATCACTCCGATTTGCAAACGGATTTCACTGAAGCTGTAACTTTCATCCCAGAACATAGTTTAGGGGCCATTACCTCTTCAACTATAGTCATTTTTCTTTCGATTGCAAACGTAACCAGTTTTTCAATGGTGTAATGGTTTAACATAGAAAACTTACCGTTGGCTCTCGATTCTAATCTATCACTCCGATTTGCAAACGGATTTCACTGAAGCTGTAACTTTCATCCCAGAACATAGTTTAGGGGCCATTACCTCTTCAACTATAGTCATTTTTCTTTCGATTGCAAACGTAACCAGTTTTTCAATGGTGTAATGGTTTAACATAGAAAACTTACCGTTGGCTCTCGATTCTAATCTATCACTCCGATTTGCAAACGGATTTCACTGAAGCTGTAACTTTCATCCCAGAACATAGTTTAGGGGCCATTACCTCTTCAACTATAGTCATTTTTCTTTCGATTGCAAACGTAACCAGTTTTTCAATGGTGTAATGGTTTAACATAGAAAACTTACCGTTGGCTCTCGATTCTAATCTATCACTCCGATTTGCAAACGGATTTCACTGAAGCTGTAACTTTCATCCCAGAACATAGTTTAGGGGCCATTACCTCTTCAACTATAGTCATTTTTCTTTCGATTGCAAACGTAACCAGTTTTTCAATGGTGTAATGGTTTAACATAGAAAACTTACCGTTGGCTCTCGATTCTAATCTATCACTCCGATTTGCAAACGGATTTCACTGAAGCTGTAACTTTCATCCCAGAACATAGTTTAGGGGCCATTACCTCTTCAACTATAGTCATTTTTCTTTCGATTGCAAACGTAACCAGTTTTTCAATGGTGTAATGGTTTAACATAGAAAACTTACCGTTGGCTCTCGATTCTAATCTATCACTCCGATTTGCAAACGGATTTCACTGAAGCTGTAACTTTCATCCCAGAACATAGTTTAGGGGCCATTACCTCTTCAACTATAGTCATTTTTCTTTCGATTGCAAACGTAACCAGTTTTTCAATGGTGTAATGGTTTAACATAGAAAACTTACCGTTGGCTCTCGATTCTAATCTATCACTCCGATTTGCAAACGGATTTCACTGAAGCTGTAACTTTCATCCCAGAACATAGTTTAGGGGCCATTACCTCTTCAACTATAGTCATTTTTCTTTCGATTGCAAACGTAACCAGTTTTTCAATGGTGTAATGGTTTAACATAGAAAACTTACCGTTGGCTCTCGATTCTAATCTATCACTCCGATTTGCAAACGGATTTCACTGAAGCTGTAACTTTCATCCCAGAACATAGTTTAGGGGCCATTACCTCTTCAACTATAGTCATTTTTCTTTCGATTGCAAACGTAACCAGTTTTTCAATGGTGTAATGGTTTAACATAGAAAACTTACCGTTGGCTCTCGATTCTAATCTATCACTCCGATTTGCAAACGGATTTCACTGAAGCTGTAACTTTCATCCCAGAACATAGTTTAGGGGCCATTACCTCTTCAACTATAGTCATTTTTCTTTCGATTGCAAACGTAACCAGTTTTTCAATGGTGTAATGGTTTAACATAGAAAACTTACCGTTGGCTCTCGATTCTAATCTATCACTCCGATTTGCAAACGGATTTCACTGAAGCTGTAACTTTCATCCCAGAACATAGTTTAGGGGCCATTACCTCTTCAACTATAGTCATTTTTCTTTCGATTGCAAACGTAACCAGTTTTTCAATGGTGTAATGGTTTAACATAGAAAACTTACCGTTGGCTCTCGATTCTAATCTATCACTCCGATTTGCAAACGGATTTCACTGAAGCTGTAACTTTCATCCCAGAACATAGTTTAGGGGCCATTACCTCTTCAACTATAGTCATTTTTCTTTCGATTGCAAACGTAACCAGTTTTTCAATGGTGTAATGGTTTAACATAGAAAACTTACCGTTGGCTCTCGATTCTAATCTATCACTCCGATTTGCAAACGGATTTCACTGAAGCTGTAACTTTCATCCCAGAACATAGTTTAGGGGCCATTACCTCTTCAACTATAGTCATTTTTCTTTCGATTGCAAACGTAACCAGTTTTTCAATGGTGTAATGGTTTAACATAGAAAACTTACCGTTGGCTCTCGATTCTAATCTATCACTCCGATTTGCAAACGGATTTCACTGAAGCTGTAACTTTCATCCCAGAACATAGTTTAGGGGCCATTACCTCTTCAACTATAGTCATTTTTCTTTCGATTGCAAACGTAACCAGTTTTTCAATGGTGTAATGGTTTAACATAGAAAACTTACCGTTGGCTCTCGATTCTAATCTATCACTCCGATTTGCAAACGGATTTCACTGAAGCTGTAACTTTCATCCCAGAACATAGTTTAGGGGCCATTACCTCTTCAACTATAGTCATTTTTCTTTCGATTGCAAACGTAACCAGTTTTTCAATGGTGTAATGGTTTAACATAGAAAACTTACCGTTGGCTCTCGATTCTAATCTATCACTCCGATTTGCAAACGGATTTCACTGAAGCTGTAACTTTCATCCCAGAACATAGTTTAGGGGCCATTACCTCTTCAACTATAGTCATTTTTCTTTCGATTGCAAACGTAACCAGTTTTTCAATGGTGTAATGGTTTAACATAGAAAACTTACCGTTGGCTCTCGATTCTAATCTATCACTCCGATTTGCAAACGGATTTCACTGAAGCTGTAACTTTCATCCCAGAACATAGTTTAGGGGCCATTACCTCTTCAACTATAGTCATTTTTCTTTCGATTGCAAACGTAACCAGTTTTTCAATGGTGTAATGGTTTAACATAGAAAACTTACCGTTGGCTCTCGATTCTAATCTATCACTCCGATTTGCAAACGGATTTCACTGAAGCTGTAACTTTCATCCCAGAACATAGTTTAGGGGCCATTACCTCTTCAACTATAGTCATTTTTCTTTCGATTGCAAACGTAACCAGTTTTTCAATGGTGTAATGGTTTAACATAGAAAACTTACCGTTGGCTCTCGATTCTAATCTATCACTCCGATTTGCAAACGGATTTCACTGAAGCTGTAACTTTCATCCCAGAACATAGTTTAGGGGCCATTACCTCTTCAACTATAGTCATTTTTCTTTCGATTGCAAACGTAACCAGTTTTTCAATGGTGTAATGGTTTAACATAGAAAACTTACCGTTGGCTCTCGATTCTAATCTATCACTCCGATTTGCAAACGGATTTCACTGAAGCTGTAACTTTCATCCCAGAACATAGTTTAGGGGCCATTACCTCTTCAACTATAGTCATTTTTCTTTCGATTGCAAACGTAACCAGTTTTTCAATGGTGTAATGGTTTAACATAGAAAACTTACCGTTGGCTCTCGATTCTAATCTATCACTCCGATTTGCAAACGGATTTCACTGAAGCTGTAACTTTCATCCCAGAACATAGTTTAGGGGCCATTACCTCTTCAACTATAGTCATTTTTCTTTCGATTGCAAACGTAACCAGTTTTTCAATGGTGTAATGGTTTAACATAGAAAACTTACCGTTGGCTCTCGATTCTAATCTATCACTCCGATTTGCAAACGGATTTCACTGAAGCTGTAACTTTCATCCCAGAACATAGTTTAGGGGCCATTACCTCTTCAACTATAGTCATTTTTCTTTCGATTGCAAACGTAACCAGTTTTTCAATGGTGTAATGGTTTAACATAGAAAACTTACCGTTGGCTCTCGATTCTAATCTATCACTCCGATTTGCAAACGGATTTCACTGAAGCTGTAACTTTCATCCCAGAACATAGTTTAGGGGCCATTACCTCTTCAACTATAGTCATTTTTCTTTCGATTGCAAACGTAACCAGTTTTTCAATGGTGTAATGGTTTAACATAGAAAACTTACCGTTGGCTCTCGATTCTAATCTATCACTCCGATTTGCAAACGGATTTCACTGAAGCTGTAACTTTCATCCCAGAACATAGTTTAGGGGCCATTACCTCTTCAACTATAGTCATTTTTCTTTCGATTGCAAACGTAACCAGTTTTTCAATGGTGTAATGGTTTAACATAGAAAACTTACCGTTGGCTCTCGATTCTAATCTATCACTCCGATTTGCAAACGGATTTCACTGAAGCTGTAACTTTCATCCCAGAACATAGTTTAGGGGCCATTACCTCTTCAACTATAGTCATTTTTCTTTCGATTGCAAACGTAACCAGTTTTTCAATGGTGTAATGGTTTAACATAGAAAACTTACCGTTGGCTCTCGATTCTAATCTATCACTCCGATTTGCAAACGGATTTCACTGAAGCTGTAACTTTCATCCCAGAACATAGTTTAGGGGCCATTACCTCTTCAACTATAGTCATTTTTCTTTCGATTGCAAACGTAACCAGTTTTTCAATGGTGTAATGGTTTAACATAGAAAACTTACCGTTGGCTCTCGATTCTAATCTATCACTCCGATTTGCAAACGGATTTCACTGAAGCTGTAACTTTCATCCCAGAACATAGTTTAGGGGCCATTACCTCTTCAACTATAGTCATTTTTCTTTCGATTGCAAACGTAACCAGTTTTTCAATGGTGTAATGGTTTAACATAGAAAACTTACCGTTGGCTCTCGATTCTAATCTATCACTCCGATTTGCAAACGGATTTCACTGAAGCTGTAACTTTCATCCCAGAACATAGTTTAGGGGCCATTACCTCTTCAACTATAGTCATTTTTCTTTCGATTGCAAACGTAACCAGTTTTTCAATGGTGTAATGGTTTAACATAGAAAACTTACCGTTGGCTCTCGATTCTAATCTATCACTCCGATTTGCAAACGGATTTCACTGAAGCTGTAACTTTCATCCCAGAACATAGTTTAGGGGCCATTACCTCTTCAACTATAGTCATTTTTCTTTCGATTGCAAACGTAACCAGTTTTTCAATGGTGTAATGGTTTAACATAGAAAACTTACCGTTGGCTCTCGATTCTAATCTATCACTCCGATTTGCAAACGGATTTCACTGAAGCTGTAACTTTCATCCCAGAACATAGTTTAGGGGCCATTACCTCTTCAACTATAGTCATTTTTCTTTCGATTGCAAACGTAACCAGTTTTTCAATGGTGTAATGGTTTAACATAGAAAACTTACCGTTGGCTCTCGATTCTAATCTATCACTCCGATTTGCAAACGGATTTCACTGAAGCTGTAACTTTCATCCCAGAACATAGTTTAGGGGCCATTACCTCTTCAACTATAGTCATTTTTCTTTCGATTGCAAACGTAACCAGTTTTTCAATGGTGTAATGGTTTAACATAGAAAACTTACCGTTGGCTCTCGATTCTAATCTATCACTCCGATTTGCAAACGGATTTCACTGAAGCTGTAACTTTCATCCCAGAACATAGTTTAGGGGCCATTACCTCTTCAACTATAGTCATTTTTCTTTCGATTGCAAACGTAACCAGTTTTTCAATGGTGTAATGGTTTAACATAGAAAACTTACCGTTGGCTCTCGATTCTAATCTATCACTCCGATTTGCAAACGGATTTCACTGAAGCTGTAACTTTCATCCCAGAACATAGTTTAGGGGCCATTACCTCTTCAACTATAGTCATTTTTCTTTCGATTGCAAACGTAACCAGTTTTTCAATGGTGTAATGGTTTAACATAGAAAACTTACCGTTGGCTCTCGATTCTAATCTATCACTCCGATTTGCAAACGGATTTCACTGAAGCTGTAACTTTCATCCCAGAACATAGTTTAGGGGCCATTACCTCTTCAACTATAGTCATTTTTCTTTCGATTGCAAACGTAACCAGTTTTTCAATGGTGTAATGGTTTAACATAGAAAACTTACCGTTGGCTCTCGATTCTAATCTATCACTCCGATTTGCAAACGGATTTCACTGAAGCTGTAACTTTCATCCCAGAACATAGTTTAGGGGCCATTACCTCTTCAACTATAGTCATTTTTCTTTCGATTGCAAACGTAACCAGTTTTTCAATGGTGTAATGGTTTAACATAGAAAACTTACCGTTGGCTCTCGATTCTAATCTATCACTCCGATTTGCAAACGGATTTCACTGAAGCTGTAACTTTCATCCCAGAACATAGTTTAGGGGCCATTACCTCTTCAACTATAGTCATTTTTCTTTCGATTGCAAACGTAACCAGTTTTTCAATGGTGTAATGGTTTAACATAGAAAACTTACCGTTGGCTCTCGATTCTAATCTATCACTCCGATTTGCAAACGGATTTCACTGAAGCTGTAACTTTCATCCCAGAACATAGTTTAGGGGCCATTACCTCTTCAACTATAGTCATTTTTCTTTCGATTGCAAACGTAACCAGTTTTTCAATGGTGTAATGGTTTAACATAGAAAACTTACCGTTGGCTCTCGATTCTAATCTATCACTCCGATTTGCAAACGGATTTCACTGAAGCTGTAACTTTCATCCCAGAACATAGTTTAGGGGCCATTACCTCTTCAACTATAGTCATTTTTCTTTCGATTGCAAACGTAACCAGTTTTTCAATGGTGTAATGGTTTAACATAGAAAACTTACCGTTGGCTCTCGATTCTAATCTATCACTCCGATTTGCAAACGGATTTCACTGAAGCTGTAACTTTCATCCCAGAACATAGTTTAGGGGCCATTACCTCTTCAACTATAGTCATTTTTCTTTCGATTGCAAACGTAACCAGTTTTTCAATGGTGTAATGGTTTAACATAGAAAACTTACCGTTGGCTCTCGATTCTAATCTATCACTCCGATTTGCAAACGGATTTCACTGAAGCTGTAACTTTCATCCCAGAACATAGTTTAGGGGCCATTACCTCTTCAACTATAGTCATTTTTCTTTCGATTGCAAACGTAACCAGTTTTTCAATGGTGTAATGGTTTAACATAGAAAACTTACCGTTGGCTCTCGATTCTAATCTATCACTCCGATTTGCAAACGGATTTCACTGAAGCTGTAACTTTCATCCCAGAACATAGTTTAGGGGCCATTACCTCTTCAACTATAGTCATTTTTCTTTCGATTGCAAACGTAACCAGTTTTTCAATGGTGTAATGGTTTAACATAGAAAACTTACCGTTGGCTCTCGATTCTAATCTATCACTCCGATTTGCAAACGGATTTCACTGAAGCTGTAACTTTCATCCCAGAACATAGTTTAGGGGCCATTACCTCTTCAACTATAGTCATTTTTCTTTCGATTGCAAACGTAACCAGTTTTTCAATGGTGTAATGGTTTAACATAGAAAACTTACCGTTGGCTCTCGATTCTAATCTATCACTCCGATTTGCAAACGGATTTCACTGAAGCTGTAACTTTCATCCCAGAACATAGTTTAGGGGCCATTACCTCTTCAACTATAGTCATTTTTCTTTCGATTGCAAACGTAACCAGTTTTTCAATGGTGTAATGGTTTAACATAGAAAACTTACCGTTGGCTCTCGATTCTAATCTATCACTCCGATTTGCAAACGGATTTCACTGAAGCTGTAACTTTCATCCCAGAACATAGTTTAGGGGCCATTACCTCTTCAACTATAGTCATTTTTCTTTCGATTGCAAACGTAACCAGTTTTTCAATGGTGTAATGGTTTAACATAGAAAACTTACCGTTGGCTCTCGATTCTAATCTATCACTCCGATTTGCAAACGGATTTCACTGAAGCTGTAACTTTCATCCCAGAACATAGTTTAGGGGCCATTACCTCTTCAACTATAGTCATTTTTCTTTCGATTGCAAACGTAACCAGTTTTTCAATGGTGTAATGGTTTAACATAGAAAACTTACCGTTGGCTCTCGATTCTAATCTATCACTCCGATTTGCAAACGGATTTCACTGAAGCTGTAACTTTCATCCCAGAACATAGTTTAGGGGCCATTACCTCTTCAACTATAGTCATTTTTCTTTCGATTGCAAACGTAACCAGTTTTTCAATGGTGTAATGGTTTAACATAGAAAACTTACCGTTGGCTCTCGATTCTAATCTATCACTCCGATTTGCAAACGGATTTCACTGAAGCTGTAACTTTCATCCCAGAACATAGTTTAGGGGCCATTACCTCTTCAACTATAGTCATTTTTCTTTCGATTGCAAACGTAACCAGTTTTTCAATGGTGTAATGGTTTAACATAGAAAACTTACCGTTGGCTCTCGATTCTAATCTATCACTCCGATTTGCAAACGGATTTCACTGAAGCTGTAACTTTCATCCCAGAACATAGTTTAGGGGCCATTACCTCTTCAACTATAGTCATTTTTCTTTCGATTGCAAACGTAACCAGTTTTTCAATGGTGTAATGGTTTAACATAGAAAACTTACCGTTGGCTCTCGATTCTAATCTATCACTCCGATTTGCAAACGGATTTCACTGAAGCTGTAACTTTCATCCCAGAACATAGTTTAGGGGCCATTACCTCTTCAACTATAGTCATTTTTCTTTCGATTGCAAACGTAACCAGTTTTTCAATGGTGTAATGGTTTAACATAGAAAACTTACCGTTGGCTCTCGATTCTAATCTATCACTCCGATTTGCAAACGGATTTCACTGAAGCTGTAACTTTCATCCCAGAACATAGTTTAGGGGCCATTACCTCTTCAACTATAGTCATTTTTCTTTCGATTGCAAACGTAACCAGTTTTTCAATGGTGTAATGGTTTAACATAGAAAACTTACCGTTGGCTCTCGATTCTAATCTATCACTCCGATTTGCAAACGGATTTCACTGAAGCTGTAACTTTCATCCCAGAACATAGTTTAGGGGCCATTACCTCTTCAACTATAGTCATTTTTCTTTCGATTGCAAACGTAACCAGTTTTTCAATGGTGTAATGGTTTAACATAGAAAACTTACCGTTGGCTCTCGATTCTAATCTATCACTCCGATTTGCAAACGGATTTCACTGAAGCTGTAACTTTCATCCCAGAACATAGTTTAGGGGCCATTACCTCTTCAACTATAGTCATTTTTCTTTCGATTGCAAACGTAACCAGTTTTTCAATGGTGTAATGGTTTAACATAGAAAACTTACCGTTGGCTCTCGATTCTAATCTATCACTCCGATTTGCAAACGGATTTCACTGAAGCTGTAACTTTCATCCCAGAACATAGTTTAGGGGCCATTACCTCTTCAACTATAGTCATTTTTCTTTCGATTGCAAACGTAACCAGTTTTTCAATGGTGTAATGGTTTAACATAGAAAACTTACCGTTGGCTCTCGATTCTAATCTATCACTCCGATTTGCAAACGGATTTCACTGAAGCTGTAACTTTCATCCCAGAACATAGTTTAGGGGCCATTACCTCTTCAACTATAGTCATTTTTCTTTCGATTGCAAACAGTAACCAGTTTTTCAATGGTGTAATGGTTTAACATAGAAAACTTACCGTTGGCTCTCGATTCTAATCTATCACTCCGATTTGCAAACGGATTTCACTGAAGCTGTAACTTTCATCCCAGAACATAGTTTAGGGGCCATTACCTCTTCAACTATAGTCATTTTTCTTTCGATTGCAAACGTAACCAGTTTTTCAATGGTGTAATGGTTTAACATAGAAAACTTACCGTTGGCTCTCGATTCTAATCTATCACTCCGATTTGCAAACGGATTTCACTGAAGCTGTAACTTTCATCCCAGAACATAGTTTAGGGGCCATTACCTCTTCAACTATAGTCATTTTTCTTTCGATTGCAAACGTAACCAGTTTTTCAATGGTGTAATGGTTTAACATAGAAAACTTACCGTTGGCTCTCGATTCTAATCTATCACTCCGATTTGCAAACGGATTTCACTGAAGCTGTAACTTTCATCCCAGAACATAGTTTAGGGGCCATTACCTCTTCAACTATAGTCATTTTTCTTTCGATTGCAAACGTAACCAGTTTTTCAATGGTGTAATGGTTTAACATAGAAAACTTACCGTTGGCTCTCGATTCTAATCTATCACTCCGATTTGCAAACGGATTTCACTGAAGCTGTAACTTTCATCCCAGAACATAGTTTAGGGGCCATTACCTCTTCAACTATAGTCATTTTTCTTTCGATTGCAAACGTAACCAGTTTTTCAATGGTGTAATGGTTTAACATAGAAAACTTACCGTTGGCTCTCGATTCTAATCTATCACTCCGATTTGCAAACGGATTTCACTGAAGCTGTAACTTTCATCCCAGAACATAGTTTAGGGGCCATTACCTCTTCAACTATAGTCATTTTTCTTTCGATTGCAAACGTAACCAGTTTTTCAATGGTGTAATGGTTTAACATAGAAAACTTACCGTTGGCTCTCGATTCTAATCTATCACTCCGATTTGCAAACGGATTTCACTGAAGCTGTAACTTTCATCCCAGAACATAGTTTAGGGGCCATTACCTCTTCAACTATAGTCATTTTTCTTTCGATTGCAAACGTAACCAGTTTTTCAATGGTGTAATGGTTTAACATAGAAAACTTACCGTTGGCTCTCGATTCTAATCTATCACTCCGATTTGCAAACGGATTTCACTGAAGCTGTAACTTTCATCCCAGAACATAGTTTAGGGGCCATTACCTCTTCAACTATAGTCATTTTTCTTTCGATTGCAAACGTAACCAGTTTTTCAATGGTGTAATGGTTTAACATAGAAAACTTACCGTTGGCTCTCGATTCTAATCTATCACTCCGATTTGCAAACGGATTTCACTGAAGCTGTAACTTTCATCCCAGAACATAGTTTAGGGGCCATTACCTCTTCAACTATAGTCATTTTTCTTTCGATTGCAAACGTAACCAGTTTTTCAATGGTGTAATGGTTTAACATAGAAAACTTACCGTTGGCTCTCGATTCTAATCTATCACTCCGATTTGCAAACGGATTTCACTGAAGCTGTAACTTTCATCCCAGAACATAGTTTAGGGGCCATTACCTCTTCAACTATAGTCATTTTTCTTTCGATTGCAAACGTAACCAGTTTTTCAATGGTGTAATGGTTTAACATAGAAAACTTACCGTTGGCTCTCGATTCTAATCTATCACTCCGATTTGCAAACGGATTTCACTGAAGCTGTAACTTTCATCCCAGAACATAGTTTAGGGGCCATTACCTCTTCAACTATAGTCATTTTTCTTTCGATTGCAAACGTAACCAGTTTTTCAATGGTGTAATGGTTTAACATAGAAAACTTACCGTTGGCTCTCGATTCTAATCTATCACTCCGATTTGCAAACGGATTTCACTGAAGCTGTAACTTTCATCCCAGAACATAGTTTAGGGGCCATTACCTCTTCAACTATAGTCATTTTTCTTTCGATTGCAAACGTAACCAGTTTTTCAATGGTGTAATGGTTTAACATAGAAAACTTACCGTTGGCTCTCGATTCTAATCTATCACTCCGATTTGCAAACGGATTTCACTGAAGCTGTAACTTTCATCCCAGAACATAGTTTAGGGGCCATTACCTCTTCAACTATAGTCATTTTTCTTTCGATTGCAAACGTAACCAGTTTTTCAATGGTGTAATGGTTTAACATAGAAAACTTACCGTTGGCTCTCGATTCTAATCTATCACTCCGATTTGCAAACGGATTTCACTGAAGCTGTAACTTTCATCCCAGAACATAGTTTAGGGGCCATTACCTCTTCAACTATAGTCATTTTTCTTTCGATTGCAAACGTAACCAGTTTTTCAATGGTGTAATGGTTTAACATAGAAAACTTACCGTTGGCTCTCGATTCTAATCTATCACTCCGATTTGCAAACGGATTTCACTGAAGCTGTAACTTTCATCCCAGAACATAGTTTAGGGGCCATTACCTCTTCAACTATAGTCATTTTTCTTTCGATTGCAAACGTAACCAGTTTTTCAATGGTGTAATGGTTTAACATAGAAAACTTACCGTTGGCTCTCGATTCTAATCTATCACTCCGATTTGCAAACGGATTTCACTGAAGCTGTAACTTTCATCCCAGAACATAGTTTAGGGGCCATTACCTCTTCAACTATAGTCATTTTTCTTTCGATTGCAAACGTAACCAGTTTTTCAATGGTGTAATGGTTTAACATAGAAAACTTACCGTTGGCTCTCGATTCTAATCTATCACTCCGATTTGCAAACGGATTTCACTGAAGCTGTAACTTTCATCCCAGAACATAGTTTAGGGGCCATTACCTCTTCAACTATAGTCATTTTTCTTTCGATTGCAAACGTAACCAGTTTTTCAATGGTGTAATGGTTTAACATAGAAAACTTACCGTTGGCTCTCGATTCTAATCTATCACTCCGATTTGCAAACGGATTTCACTGAAGCTGTAACTTTCATCCCAGAACATAGTTTAGGGGCCATTACCTCTTCAACTATAGTCATTTTTCTTTCGATTGCAAACGTAACCAGTTTTTCAATGGTGTAATGGTTTAACATAGAAAACTTACCGTTGGCTCTCGATTCTAATCTATCACTCCGATTTGCAAACGGATTTCACTGAAGCTGTAACTTTCATCCCAGAACATAGTTTAGGGGCCATTACCTCTTCAACTATAGTCATTTTTCTTTCGATTGCAAACGTAACCAGTTTTTCAATGGTGTAATGGTTTAACATAGAAAACTTACCGTTGGCTCTCGATTCTAA